>NC_049993.1:2355727-2370595 GCF_000003815.2 Branchiostoma floridae | reverse complement strand
CAAAGCAGCACTTTCTTCTTTCTGTGGATAAATGATGACCATCTCACCTGTGGCCTTGTATGAATTTGTGTACTAATAAGTATCTATAGTAGCATGTAAAGTTTCAAAGGTAAGTTCAATGTCATATTCCTGTTGTTATTCATGTCTGGACGTTAGTGAGACAACTGCAACAGACGTAACATTGAGGGGAAATAAATGTTTTGTATAAAGCCAGCTCTGATTTCTGATGGTTGATACAACCATGGAATAGAGTTCCACGATCTCATACCTCTGTACCTTTGCTAAATAATATTATATGGTTTAGCAACGAGATCTAGAGTAAGAGATACAAGTACCTGTTCGGACGCGGTGAAATTGCACTGCGGGGTTCGTTCACTGCGGCATTGTTTCGTGTTTTTTTTCGCGATTTTTTATAAATTTAGATATTGCGTAATACGTAAAAATATGACTTAGAACAAAATACACAAAACAGAAGAAAATTCTTTCTTTATCTCTGAAGAGTTGAGTCATCTACGAACCCCGCAGTGCCACAGCGGTGCCCCAAGTGTTAACACCCGCCGTTTAGCCAACATATCTAGCTCGAGGGGAATCCCCCTTCCCAGACGTCACCGCGCGGTACAAACTGTACTGTCGACTTGTGACACTTCCTGTTTCGACGGTGCCACTGGCGAGCTTCAGTTTATTACTCTGTGATTGAAAAAAGCCAAGGCGAGGTAAACACAGCAACCAACAGGTACTGTACCTACTTCCTATGAAGGTGATTACGGTTGTCGGTATACTTAAAAGTAGCCGTGGTGATTCGTGTAATCTTACCTTACTTAGCCAGCACCAAAGACGTTGGCGGTAGCTGAGATTTCCCGTTGACTTCGCGGTCATTATCCCTTTTACTTCTAGCCCCGATCAGATAACTTGAAACGTCACCGTCAAGGTATCTTTCTTCGACTCGTTTGTTAATGCCTAACATATGCTACAGGTAAAACTCGCCCCATCCACGAGCCGCCACGGCTCGGTTAGCCTGGTAACCATACCACCGAGAGCTCGTCGCTATCTCTACGATGCTGAGACTAAGTGAGAGTGTAGAGACACCCCGTTAACTTCTTTAGCCACGCCAGGAAATTCTTTACGGGGTCAGCTACGTCATCAGTTGTAGCCTGGATGCCAGACTCAATAACACTTAATAGGCCTATTGTGCCTACACAGGCCAACTCCTCGGCGGCCGAGAAGTTGGCCTGTGTGTCCACTGGAACAGTCTGGTATCCAGGCTACGTCGGTTGGGGAAGCCCCCAAGACAGGGGAATTCCATGATGGATTGGAAAGTTCCCCAAATATTTCATTCAGGGACGGTTCAATGATATAACATGCATTGGCATAATACCTGTCATAAGCCTTATACCGGTCGATTAAAAATAGTGGAACTTAAAATCTACACATGCAACAATAGTTATTTCTGAGGTGTGCACACTTCAGACATCTAGGTGTCCAACACATAATTTACAAAGCATCGATAACAATGCATTCGAAGACAACAAGGCCAAAAGTTTTCAGGTCATTTTCGGGGCAGGCGAGCTCGTCGTGGGACACACTGTCACGTTCATCGCCAGATTTGTAGATAATAATCACATGTGCTCACGGCACAAGACGAGCATGATTCAACAGCAATCTTGAATTTCTTTTGGTGACCTACAACTCGTGTAAAAGTGTGAGGAACCGTTGCATTATCGCCCGGATCTACGGCTGAATGGGTCAAAGTGAACGTACGCCGCCATTTTCCCGCCGTTTTTAATTTTACGGCCAGCAGTAAAGTTTTACGTCATAGCGGTTGTGACGGACCAAAATTAAATGAAAATTCTTGTCAGTATACGCCCATTTTCTCATGACTTTTTGTATGCTCATGCAGATTTTTGTTTTGTGCAACTACTATCAGGAAAGAAAGGAACAACAGAGGATGTATAAAGGTACATAGCGGCAGTTAATTGTGCCGTGTTTCGTTCGGCCGGTATAGTGCACCCCCTTCCAACCACGCGCCCGTTCTCCGTGCAATTCCGCGGTGTGTTCCAATTACGATATTGTGTTTTTAGCAGGACCAGAGAGACAAAATAATTTACACAGAAGAAGTGGCAAAGGTAAGCTGTAACAGCAACATGTAACTGGAGAAAATGATGCGTTGATCATTTGCCAAATTAGCATTGCTTGAGAAATTGCAGTAAACCGACCGGTATTATGCCAATGGATGTTACATACATGTATGTGTAGTAGGCTAATGAGTTTTACGCGTATGTAAACAACAACAACAGAATTGATCACCCTGCGGTTTGTTATCATGTTACACATGTACAACTAATGTACATCCATAACTAGAGTTCCACGAACACATTCCTTCGCCAAATAAACCAGGTTTGTTATGTAGATTGATGTTTGTAGACATAAATGTGTTAGTCATTACATTTTATCTTATATGTTTTTCATAAAATCACACAAACTCTTATCAACTAGAGTTCGGCAACCTCATACCTCCATGAAATTTTAAGAGCTTTTTGTAAATGTCATGACTTAGTCAAAATCATTAGTCTTGGTGCGGACAGTACCAGTTTCTGACGTAGTATCATAAATATCAAAGATCTCAGGCAAGAGCCAATGCCCTGAGACATGAGAATCTAACAGGTGTCGGAGCAACCCTACAGAGGTGGAACTTAGAGATACAATTTTTTGTAATGAAAGAATCTCATACTCTTTATTTATACGCCTCTCGGAGTCAGTTTACTTTAACTACTTTTCACATTTTTCCCTCTCACTCCCACTTTGTACGTCTTCCCTTTTTGACCCTCCCTTTTTTCATTCCTCACTTTCTTTGTTTCCGTGTTTACCTTTTTTATATTTCAGCCATACCATAGGTATGTTGAAATATATTGTATTCGTAATGTTTCTTCTTTCTTTCTCCTGTCAAATCTTCAAAACACGGTATCTCCGTTGTTCCTGGACCGAATGACTTGAAATTTGGCAAAAGGGTAGTGGGCCAACACCCTTAGACTTTTTTTTCTTCATTTTTTTCATATCTGCCTTTAAAATGATTTTATTAAGGTTTTTTTGGTCATCTTAAGACCAAAACTGTATATTTTGGCCCCCTGTACCCTGGTATTATAACCGAATGAGCTGACATTTGGCACAGATGTGCCTTGATAATTCCCCCATATAAATTCAATATCACCGTTTTGGTGTACAGTATAACGAAATGCTTATTTTTGCGATTTTTTGGTCATTTTTTGACCAAAAAAAGGACACTTTTGGCTCCTGTACCCTGGTTTTAGAACCGGATGACCTGAAATTTAGTATAGGAGTGCCCTAGACATATTCGCACATGGATTCATGAACACTTGAGGCATACAGTACAACAAAATGCTTAATTTTGCGATTATTTGGCCATTTTATGACCAAAAACGTGCGCTTTTGGCTCCTGTACTCTGGTTTGAAAACCAAATGACCTAAATTTTGGTAAAAGGGTGCACTAGATATTTATTCAAATGACACATGTAGAATTTTTGGCATAAAACACTTCAAAATGATATATTTGGGAATTTTTTTGTCATTTTCCAATAGTCAAAGAGGTCAATGACCTTAATGTCGTTGACCCCCTACCTGCAGATTGCACCTACTGGCCTGTATATCTATGTAATCTAATTAGATTACCAATCACTTAGCCTGAATCTATATCCTAAAGGGGGAGGGGTGACAGCCAATCAGCGAGCCCGGTGTTATCTGGAAGAGTCCATTCTTAGACGGAGGGGTTCATTTTTTTGTAAAATTCATCAGTGGCCTGCTGAAGTCTTCGAGTGCGTGTATTTTTGGACAGGTCTATTTTGCAAGGTGTGCTGGAAGAGTCCATTCTTGCACGGAGGGGGATTTTTTAAAATTCATTTTTGGGCTTTGGTGACTACTAGTTTGTCAAAGTCTTTCAGTAGGGTTATTTTTGGACTGGTCTAATTTGCAATTTTACATGGGTGTGCTGGAAGAGTCCATTCTTGCATGGAGGGGTTTTTTTTTCAAAAATCCATTTTTGGACCTCAGTGATTATGTCATCAAAGTCCTTTTTTAGCGGATGTATTTTTGGACTGCTCTACTTTACATGGAAGAGTCTATTTTTGCACACGGAAAGGGAATTTTTCAAATTCAGTTTTGGACGGGTGATGATTCAAAATTCAATTTTTAGTGGAAGTGTTTTTAGACTGGTCTATTATACCTTTTCACGCACTGGGACCTTTTTTGCTAAATTCAATTTTGGATTCTGTTTCTTATTCAAAAGGCCAAGGTTTCAGTGGAGTATTTCTGGACTGGTCTATTGTGCAAATTCACATAGGGTGTACTGGCGTCCATTCTTGAACGGAGGAATTTTGTACGATTCATTTTTGGGTTAAACCGTCATTAGTAAAAGTGATTTTTCAAATGGGTGATTTTGTTGCTTGGGGAGGGAGATGGCTGAAATATGCTGTATTTGCTCTCAAGCAAATGTCGGCCTTTCTAGTTCCATTTTTTGTCCTTCCTAGTGCGCTTTTTCATCCCTTCTTGACTTATTCTCTTTCAAAGTCTGAAACTAAACCGGCTCCTGCAGTTCCAAAAAGGCGTTTAATATAATAGGGGACCCAAACATACACCTCTTACTCTCTGCCCTCTTTCTCAGTTACATATGTGACAACTTTGAAGTCCTATCATGAATTGCAGTGAATTTAAGCACTTTCTCCATTAATCATGCAAATACGCTGTTGATTTGCATAATTAGTATCTCATTATGTAACTCTTCACCTAGGCTAGCTACATACCAAAAATCACAACGATCCGTCTGCACGTTCATATTTCCCATTAGTTATGCAAATGAGGTTTTCATTTGCATAATTAATATCTATTGACATTTCTCTCCTTCTCAGGTACATCTGTGACAAGTTTAAAAGTCCTATCATTGAATGCAGTGGATTTATAAACTTTCCTCATTAATAATGCAAATTAGCTAATGATTTGCATAATTAGCATTTCATCATGTAAGTCTTTACTTAGGCCATCTACATACCAAAAATCATGAAGATCCGTCAACACTTTTTTTAGTTATTCTCGTCCAAAGTTTAAAAGGAAACTGGTGCCTGCAGTTCCAATAAAGCCGTTAGGGGGCCCAAACTCACAGCACTTACTCTCTCGAACACAGCTTGTCCAGAACACGAGATATCAAAAATGGAAACTCCGCTGCAGCAAGCCGCAAGCTCATTATCGAACTTGACCTTCGTTTTCCCGACCCCTACCCACCTACCAAATATCATCAAGATCCATCCGTGGCTTCTCGAGTTATGCTGTTAACAGACATACAGACGTACAAGCCTAAAACATAACCTTGCGCCATTCTGGCGAAGGTAACAATCATTTATCCTTTAAAACTGTTGTTGTCAAAGTGAAGTGCTCAGTCATGCGAAGAAATGGGGTCACCAAACTTGTCACGTACAGGAATTTGAAGTTCATTGAAGAAGTCGAAATGATAAAATCATATCTTTTTGTTCTTTTTTGTTGTCGTTGATGTTTGAAAAGCCTGTTCCGGGAAAGGGGAAGACAAACGTTTTTTTTTTTTGCCACAAGAGTTCGGAAACCTCATACCTCCATGAAACACCAGTCAGTGTGGACGTATATCTATGATAAGCAACACTGGTGGCATCGCGTGGATGCCGCCCGACTCGTCCGGAGACCAGCGCCCAACCGTCTGATCGCTGACGGAGCTGACAGCCACGCTGCCGTCGTCCCATGCCGCTGACCAGCCAACCCCACCGTGCCACGTCCCTAGCCGATCCCGACTCGATCTACAAACGTCCATGTCGTATGGTTTACACCACCTGCCACCCGAAAACGTCTACCATGCATGTGCCGAGACCGTCCCGCCAGGCTGTCATCCTGCCGAGACCGGAGCCATGCCACCCTGTCACCTGGACCGCATCCACCCAGTTCGCCGGCGTGCCGTCGCCCGCCGAGCTTAGGCCCTCTGGTCCTTTTCTCGCCGATGAACTTTCCCAGCCGTACCCCTCCTATCTGCTTGACGTCCCTGCCGCGCATAACAATTTCAAAAAATACAAATAGAAAGTGATGTGATGACTAGAAACAAGCCTGGTTTATATGTGGTCTTCCCTAACTTATTTAAAAAGAATGTGTAGCAACTAGTAGTTTAATATTGAGAATCGATGACAGCTAATAACTGTAACAAATGATAACCAACAAGTAATGATGAAAACATTTACAATGTTCAAGCATCACAGCGCAGGTCCCGTCTCACTCTGGGCCTTGATAAGTTCATGACGTCACTGAAAATGATTGACAGCTATGTAATTTCTAAAATTGTTCTTCAGGTGAACGAGCTTAAGGTCGTCGACCTTTAGGTAGTTGCCAGCTGCGGAGGAAGTGGAAGGTTGGTATAGAATTTCCCCCACGAAACAAAACGCTTATGCAAAATTAATCATCATTCATGTACAATGATTAAGTTTAGAAATGCAGCGAATCGTTGACTGTGTTTCAAGCTCATCTATTGGAAAATATGGTGACAATCCAGAGACTCACCCATTCCGTACCTTGTTAAACTCTGAAACACACAAAGTTGAACACTACTAGACCGAAAGTACGATGAAGACATAATCGTTCATTATGACTAAGAAATGCAATTTACTGTTAAACTCGTTCTTGAAGATAATCATGTCGACAAAGTCGTTCGCCATTCCGAGTACGCATGCGAAATGTCAAAAGTGAAAGCCCCTTTTTTGTAAACATTTCTCGCCTGGGCCATTGTCTTGATTTTCATAATGGTCGTTATCATGAAAATAATGCCCATTTGTTTATATCTCAGGGGCTTTCACATTGGCATATTACCCACAATGCATGTCTTTGCGCATGCGTACTCGGAATGATGAACGGGCCAATTCTCTTCAACTTCTTTACAGAAAAACCTCGATACAACATCGTCTAGGATTACATTATAAGCAAACGTGAGGAATTCGCAGAACTATGGAAATCGTGTCAAAAAACAACACCGTGCATAGGGCCAAGACAGCAGTGGCTGAGGAATTACGCGAATTGGACCTGCTGTTCAAGAGTGGTTCTGATCTGGACTTTATAGAGAAGGGGTACGCACGTAAACTGATTCAGGCCATCAGTAGTGAAGACGAGGTCTTGGAAAGTGAGACACTGAAAAGTCTAGGCGATTTGTACTTGCAGAAAGCAAAGATGAATGAGCACAAGGTTGAGAACCTTAACAAGGCGTGTTGGTTGTACACAAAAGTCTTACGATTGTGTGGAAGCCGTAACTTAGATGAGAAACAAGCGATAGAGCATCGTATCAAATATGCAGAGAAGTGTACGAAACTGGTGCACTGTCAAAGTAGCATGGAATCGGACGAGACTTTACATGTGTCGATGGAGCTTTTCAAGTTGGAAGAGAACACCAAGTTGAAAGGATACGGTGTGAAGCCTTTAATTGAGGAATATACAAAATACTTTGTGACAGCACTTGGTAGGAGTAAACGTCAGGAAATAGAGTCGTTGAAGAGCCTTGGAGATTTGCACTTAGAGAAAGAATGGTTTAGCAAGGATGAGTCGGCATTCACCAAAGCAGTCGGCCTGTACCGAGCGGCGCTGGACCGCTGTGAAGATTCAGACGGCAGAGAAACACTGGAGCATCGCATCAAGTACACATTGGACAGGGCAGAACAGCACTTTGCAGCTTTACTCAAGGCTGTACATGTAAAAGGTAATCATAGTTCAAGTAGAGCATACGAAAGATAGTGTGACAATCTAATATATAACACACTATTTTCCCATATTATTGAAATATGGTAATCTGCTGTGGGGAATCCTCTCTTGCAGGTTAGAGTTTTAGCATCAACTCCACTTAATGAAATGAAATAAGTAGCGTACTAAAGCTAAATGATTATTGACTAAGTCAGAATGGCACATAAATCTGCCAGTTTGAATAGAACCCTTTTATCATGCGTAGCCACAGGTCCTCCGGTATGGAGTGATGCGGGAAGTCGTCGTTTGCAGCCTGATTCACTGAGGCGACAGCCCCCTAGCGAGCGCCCTCTTCTACCGAAAACACATGCTTCAGACTTTAGACATGGCCGGGGGACCTGATGTTAACTGTACACTTTATCAATGCGTGTATCTCTAATATATACGTCGTCCATATCAGACGAATGGCTGTGCATGTTAAATAGTGGTAATTTCTATCAGCATATATTTCAAAATGTCTCCGATTAGTGAAATGACAAAATAAATTGAGAGTTCTAACCCACGTTATTTTGTTTAGATCCAAATCCAGACCAATACCAACAAGAGTCGAAGCCCCTGTGCGAGTTGAGCGAGGTCTACCTCAAAAGAGGAATGCAGTCGAAAGACGGAAGTGACTTCACCAAGGCTGCAGCGCTCTGTAATGCCGCACTGGTGAGAGCAAGAACAGAAGACAGAGAAGGCATCAAACAAACTATCCTCCGAACTACCCAGTTGTTTGTTGAGCACGTGCTGGAAATAAAGAGATCAGGGGACATTGGTGACTCAGAGAAACACAAATCGATACTGAAGAAAGATCGAGAACTTGTTGGAGACGATCTGAAGCGAATAGAGCAAGAGATAAATCCCTACAACCTCAATGACGATGATCCAGAAATAAGAGAAATTGAAGGGAAAAGAGCGAAAGCAATCATGATGCTGTTTCAGACAATTGTTCAACAGAGAAAAACGTTTATTGCTAATCTTGTAGATGAGTGCATGGAGGTAATGGACCCCCCTCCCTGTAAGTACGCCATGATAGGGCTGGGTTCACACGCGACAGGTTTATTGACCCCATACTCTGATCTGGAATTTGCCATCCTGATAAGCAAGTATACAGAGAGCAACGTTGAGTATTTCCGTAACCTTACTCACTACCTGCATCTCAAAGTCATCAATCTGGGAGAAACCATCCTTCCTTCCATGGGGATCAAATCGCTTAATGATTTCTTCTCCGACTCCCCACTGCACAACTGGTACTATGACTCTGTGACACCGCGCGGTTTTGCGTTCGATGGAGCCATGCCACACGCATGTAAGACTCCACTGGGCAGGGGAAACAGATGCGAACTTATCGATACACCAATGGGAATGATCTCAATCATGCTAGCTGACCTGAATTTTTATCTTAAGAAAGGCTACCATCTCACTAGCGTATTGGAAAATGTGTGTTTGATCACAGGAGATCAGGACTTGATCGATGAGTACTCTACTTTGTGGGCACAGCAACTCGAACGTAGCAAAGGGACAATACCAGTGTCACAGGCATTGGACATATTGATCGAAGATACAAATACTCAAACGTTCACACCTAAAGCTCCAACATCTAGTCTGCTGAATGTGAAGAAAGAAATCTATCGATTTTCTACCCTTGCGATATCTTGTTGGGCTCTATTCCATCGTATCCGGCCCACCACAATCTGGGAGACTATTGAGACGATGCGAAAGAACGGAGTCATCAGCAGTGAGAACGCGCATCACCTGATGGTGCTGGTCAGCATCTCAGCAGAACTGAGGGTACGGACATACATGAACAACCGTGGGCAGGTGGAGAACATGTCCACCTTATTGTCCATGCCTGTCAACAAGGATTTCAGGGAAAAGTTGACGAAAGTGTTTTACTTTTCAAATTCAAAACAACTGATGAGGTACCATAATACAGCGACGCCATTAAAGGCCTTTATTTCACAAAACGAAATCCTGGAAGAAGAACCGTCTAGTCTGTTTGATAACTCACTAACATTACAAGCACAGGTATACACAAGTCTGTGTGAGTACGAAAAAGCAAATTCGTGCGCGAAGTTAGCACTACAGGACGTTCTTTCCACGTACGGTAGAGAGGCCTCACACCCGGACATTGCCGCATCACTCGACAACTTGGGAGAAACCTGGAGTGATCTTGGTGACCATAGAAAGGCTTCTAGCTATCTTGAACAGTCACTACAAATGAAGCGGGGTATCTATGGTGAGCACAGTGCACATCCTGACATCTCCAAGACACTAAACAGCGTGGGTACCGCCTGGAGGGACTTTGGGGATCACAGAAAAGCTCTTGGTTATTATGAACAGTCACTACAGATGCAGCGGAGCATCGCTGGTGAGACCACTCCACATCCTTGCACTGCAACATTACTCCACAATTTAGGTGACACCTGGAGGAACCTAGGTGATCCCAGAAAGGCCGTCAACTATAACGAACAGGCACTGCAGATGCAGCGAAGTATCTATGGTAAGAACACTCCACATCCTGACATCGCCGTCACCCTCGACAGCTTGGGTGCCAGCTTCAGCTACCTTGGTGATTACAGAAAGGCCGCCAGCTATTATGAACAGGCACTGCAGATGAAGCGAAGTATCTATGGTGAGAACACTGCACATCCCTACATTGCCGACTCCCTTACCAACTTGGGTGTCACCTGGAGTGATTTCGGTGATCACAGGAAGGCCCTACGCTATTATGAACTGTCATTAAAGATGAAGCGGACTATCTACGGTGAGAACACTCCACACCCTGAAATCGCCAACACTCTCAACAACGTGGGTGTCGCCTGGAATCACATTGGTGATCACGGAAAGGCCCTTAGCATTTATGAACAGTCACTACAGATGAAGCGGCGTGTCTATGGCAAGGACAATGCACACCCAGACGTTGCCAACTCACTAAACGACTTGGGTAACTGTTGGATCCACCTTGGTGATCGCAAAAAGGCTGTCAAATACCACGAACAGTCACTGGATATGAGGCGGAGTATCTATGGTGAGGATACTGCACATCCGGACATCGCCTCCTCACGTAACAACTTGGGTAACATTTGGACTCACCTTGGTGATAACAAAAAGGCTGTCAACTATCATGAACAATCACTTCAGATGATGCGAAGTATCCACGGTGAGGACATTGCACATCCTGATATCGCCAAGACTCTCAACAATTTGGGTAACGCCTGGGATGTGCTTGGTGATCACAGGAAGGCCTTCAGCTATTACGAACAGTCACTACAGATGATGCGGAGTATCCACGGTGAGAACACTGTACATCCTGATATCGCCAGTGCACTTAACAACTTGGCTAATGGCTGGGCAGGCCTTGGTGATTACAGGAAGGCAGTCAGTTATCATGAACAGTCACTACAAATGAGGCGGAGTATCTATGGTGAGGACAATGCACATCCCGACATTGCCGAATCACTCAAAAACTTGGGCAAAGCATGGGGTCACCTTGGTGATCTCAGAAAGACCGCCAACTTTCTTCAACAGTCAATACAGATTAAGAGGACTATCTATGGCGAAGATGCTGCACATCCTGACAATGTCAAATTACTCAACATTGTGGGCAACGCGTGGGGGGTCCTCGGCGACCACGGAAAGGCCCTTACCTTTCACGAACAGGCACTAGAGATGGAGCAAACTATCTATGGTGAGGACACTGCGCATCCTGACATCGCTAACTCACTTTACAAGCTGGGTAATGCCTGGAGGCAGATTGGCGATAACGGAAAGGCTGCCAGATTTTATGAACAGTCACTACAGATGAGACGGACTCTCTATGGTGACACCACCCCGCATCCGGACATCGCCGCATCACTGACCAACTTGGGTGCCGTCTATGGGAATCTTGGCGAGTACAGAATGGCCGTCCGCTATTATGAACAGTCGCTGCATATGAAGCGGAGTATCTATGGTGAGGACACTGCACACCCTTCCATTGCAAAATCGCTTTATGGACTTCGTATGGCCCGGACACTCCTTGGTGATCACGAAAAGATCACCAACTATCAAGAATAGTCACTCCGTCATGGTCAGGAAAACGTATCTTGTAGTAAATGGAGCTATGGATGGACCTCTGTAACTGAACCAAGCGCTTCTAAATTTTACATAGAAAATGAAATATCAATCTGAGTTTTATCATATAGAAGTATTTTCACAGCAAGACAATAATGAAAATGTCAGAGATGTTATGATGCTTTGCCACTAAATAAAAAGGCAGTTTACATGGCAACCCATTAATCATGTGGACATTTTTATCTTCATATGAAGAATGGAGATATTGTTTCAGGTACGTCTGTGTTTGTGTTTCCGGATTGCGTTGTTGTGAGTATTATGTGGATTTAGAGGAAGGGGTGATAGATCTATGTAATGTATAAACGATGTGTCAGTGTTGCGCAAGATGTGCGAAAAATGACAACAAGCAATCCTTTTGGTCGGTATGAAAGCCAGCAACTCTGTACAGCGTCACAATACGGTAATTTATTGTATAACATGTGACTAGTTTCGATGTCAACACCGTCTTCTCCAAAACGGTAACGTTTGTTACCGAACTTGGCGACATGCATATTTTGATAAAATCATCTTTACACAGTCACTCAGACAACAATGACAGTGACACCTGAGAAACGATAATTCCTGGAACTGAATTGTTATACATTATCCGCTGCTATTTGAATTCGTCATGTCTTCTCAGGCTTTATTCGTTCTTTATATGGATTGGAATCTCACCCGTTTCTTCAAAGCCAACATACCAAATACTTAATATATAGCGGTGCATCTTTCGTTAAACATAACAAGTGTTGTGGTAAAATGAAGGAAGCAGTTATGTAACCTGTAATTTGCTTCATGGTTATTCGTTACGACTGGCGACAACATTTTGCACATTTCAAGAGAACGAGCTCAAGCCGAATACCACTACGGCCATGTTCAATCTAACCATATGGATAACTCGTGCGCATTAGTTTTCCGGCCCGTTTCACAAACAACGGCTTAGACCATTCTATAAATCAAGCAAAGCAACTGAAAATGAGCCAATAACATGGCACGATTTTTCACGTACTAGAACTCATGGCGCTCCATCGCCAGTTACCAGAGAGTGGTCAAGTTTAATGAAAGTATCTTTAACACATTCATCTGAAGAACATACTTTGATAAGAAATGCAATAATACGGTTCATGAACCCTTCACCCTCATCGTTACAAGTGGCAGACACTTTAAGACGTTTTCATGTATGTAACCTTTTAATTTTGAGCAACTGGTTAGCGTTTTTAAATTTTGCTGTCTTCAGAAGTTAGTGATGGACTAAAGTGCACAGAAATAAGAATTTGATTCTATGATATTTTGGCTTTCTTTTGACAACAAATTCGTGACTGTGTTCTTCTTGTTTCACACGAGGAGGGGTGTATCTAGAACAATCCAGCTGATGTTTTCACGGGAAACGGGCTAAATGCACTCATTATGACTGCCCGACTAACAAAGCCATCACGACATCGCCAACATCAATAAAACTCTGTCTAATTATCGGAAAATATCTTCGATATCTGTCTATAAAGTTTCAATTTCATAAACATTACGTATTATCATGTTAGAGTGAAATAAATCTTTAGAGCGCTCTCTAGTCTGCCACCTTCACGGCCGCACTCCCTTGGGAAACAATGGTGGGGATGTTTATGTTTCTTCTCTATGGTCGGGTTTCTGCTCAAGAAACATTTGAAGACCCATAATGTTATCTGGAGCTTTATTTCTTATGTGTATGGCAGTTATGTGACTGCTTGATTGTCTGCTTTAGGCGAAGCGTTCATGTAAGCCATCACGAAATCGCCGGCAAATGCAGCCAGGGGTGCGGGCAAATGCAGCCAGGGGTGCGGGCAAATGCAGCCAGGGGTGCGGGAAAACTTCGGGCCCTATGCCCGAACGCGCTATCCTCGTCATAGCAATAACATCACGAAATTGATGGCAAATAGCGCGTTAAAACTTGTAAGGCAGTCATGAAATCGCCGGGAGACGCGGACAGGCGCGCGGCGTATCAAGTGACCCACGCCTGCATGACGTAGTAAGGTGTGATTCTGCCGTAAAACAGGATTGAGACGAGCTAGGGCAAACGCATCACTCCTCTACGGGGCGTGATAACTAGTGGTCCGCTGTGGTAAGGCGTGGTTGTTCGGTCAAACAAGACCGAGACGGGCTACGGCAAATGCAACACTCCTCTACGGGGCGTGGTAGCTAGTGGTCCGCTGTGGTAAGGTGTGGTTGTTCGGTAAAACAAGACCGAGACGGGCTACGCCAAACGCAACACTCCTGTGCGGGGCGTGGGGGCTAGTGGTCCGCGGTGGTAAGGTGTGGTTGTTCGGTAAAACAAGACCGAGACGGGCTACGGCAAACGCAACACTCCTGTGCGGGGCGTGGGGGCTAGTGGTCCGCTGTGGTAAAGTGTGGTTGTTCGGTAAAACAGTACTGAGACGGGCTACGGCAAACGCAACACTCCTGTACGGGGCGTGGTAGCTAGTGGTCCGATGTGGTAAGGTGTGGTTATGTGGTAAAACAGGATCGAGACGGGCTACGGCATACGCAACACTCCTCTACGGGGCGTGGTAGCTAGTGGTCCGTTGTGGTAAAGTGTGGTTGTTCGGTAAAACAGGACTGAGACGGGCTACGGCAAACGCAACACTTCTGTACGGGGCGTGGTGGCTAGTGGTCCGCTGTGGTAAGGTGTGGTTCTGCTGTAAAACAGTACTGAGACGGGCTACGGCAAACGCAACACTCCTGTACGGGGCGTGGTACCTAGTGGTCCGCTGTGGTAAGGTGTGGTTATGCGTTAAAACAGGATCGAGACGGGTCTACGGCATACGCAACACTCCTCTTCAGGGTGTGGTAGCTAGTGGACCGCTGTGGCGAACGTGTGCTTCTTTCTGGTAAAACAAGACTGGAGACGGGTTATCGCCAAACGCAACACTTCTCTTCGGAGCTTTTGTTCCTAGTGGGCCTCCTTTGTTAACGGGTGGTTCTCTGCTCTAACTATGCTGGAAAATGGGCTCTGTGCAAACG
>NC_049993.1:2352477-2353271 GCF_000003815.2 Branchiostoma floridae | reverse complement strand
TACACAGCGGACCACTAGCTACCACGCCCCGTAGAGGAGTGTTGCGTTTGCCGTAGCCCGTCTCGATCCTGTTTTACCACATAACCACACCTTACCACATCGGACCACTAGCTACCACGCCCCGTACAGGAGTGTTGCGTTTGCCGTAGCCCGTCTCAGTACTGTTTTACAGCAGAACCACACCTTACCACAGCGGACCACTAGCAACCACGCCCCGTACAGAAGTGTTGCGTTTGCCGTAGCCCGTCTCAGTCCTGTTTTACCGCATAACCACACCTTACCACCGCGGACCACTAGCCCCCACGCCCCGCACAGGAGTGTTGCGTTTGCCGTAGCCCGTCTCGGTCCTGTTTTACCGAACAACCACACCTTACCACCGCGGACCACTAGCCCCCACGCCCCGCACAGGAGTGTTGCGTTTGCCGTAGCCCGTCTCGGTCTTGTTTTACCGAACAACCACACCTTACCACCGCGGACCACTAGCTACCACGCCCCGTACAGGAGTGTTGCGTTTGCCGTAGCCCGTCTCAGTACTGTTTTACAGCAGAACCACACCTTACCACCGCGGACCACTAGCTACCACGCCCCGTACAGAAGTGTTGCGTTTGCCGTAGCCCGTCTCAGTACTGTTTTACAGCAGAACCACACCTTACCACCGCGGACCACTAGCAACCACGCCCCGTACAGAAGTGTTGCGTTTGCCGTAGCCCGTCTCAGTCCTGTTTTACCGCATAACCACACCTTACCACAGCGAACCACTAGCAACCACACCCGCCGTAGAGGAGTGTTGCGTT
>NC_049993.1:2309963-2351679 GCF_000003815.2 Branchiostoma floridae | reverse complement strand
TGCCAAGTTTTTACGCGCTATTTGCCATCAATTTCGTGATATTATGGCTATGACGAGGATAGCGCGTTCGGTCATAGGGCCCGAAGTTTTCCCGCACCCCTGGCTGCATTTGCCCTTACCCCTGGCTGCATTTGCCGGCGATTTCGTGATGGCTTACATGAACGCTTTAGTGCGGCACCACTATGTACTGTATGTCCTTTTTGCGGTAATAATGGAAAAAAAATACGAATGGACATAGTCATGTCTATACGAGGGGCGTTCAATAAATAATAACTCTGACCCACTTCCAGTTGTTTGATCTAGATGAAATGCATGTGTAATGATTTATATTTTTATAGTTTATGTTGCAAAAAGAGCTCTGAACTAATTGTGGTTTCTGATTTACTGGTGTTTGAACTGAGTTAGGTGTGAAATGGACCAGTTGTGAAATGGAGCAAGTTGAGTGTCGCGCAGTGATCTGGTTTTTTGTATTTGAAAGGACGCACACCAAAGGAGACTTTTGATGAAATGAAAGAAACTTATGGTGATGATGCCCCATCGTATGACCTTGTAAAACGCTGGCATCCTGAATTCAAACATGGCCGGAAACGTTTGGAAACAGCTTCCAGACCTGGTCGTTCCTCTCCTGCCATTGATGAGGCATCTGTTGGAGGACCAACCTGGGGTGTCCCACAAAAACGGTGTCCAGAGCTGCATCAAACGATGGAAGAAATGCATAACTCTGGGTGGTTCCTATGAAGAGAAAGACTAATAACTGTGCCAAGTTTCATTAATGTTCTGCTATGGGAAATGAGTCAGAGTTAGTACTTATTGAACGCCCCTCGTAGCTAGCACAATTAAGAAACACTTGCAGGGATTATCTTCTCCAGCTTTCTGTTACTACATCCGATTCGTTACATGTAACATCAAATAATGCACAGTTTCATACATACTATCAAAACCAGTACGGACAGACATAAAAGAAGCCCCATCCCATACATGACAAACCTTTTAAATGAAATAGACACATGTCATATGACTTTCGACCTTTCCTTGTCTTAAGTTGTAATGTTATGCATCTTGTGATTCTGCATTAATCCGAGAATTGATGTTGGCATGAAATCCAAATTAGTTAACCAAATTTACAGCGTTTGGGGGAAATATTTACAATTATCCTTCAAGATAATCGAATCCACATATACTGTTAATACCCGAATTGTGGGTATAGCTCTTTTCATCTTTTCACTTTTTCGTGATTTTGCAGTATGTACCATACGGGTTAGTTATTGATTGTTGATCAGCGTTTGCATATTTTAATGTATATTGACTTGCAATATTTTTCAATTGCAATATTGGTAATCATTACTTACTATACATGTATTTGGTTTTAATCTTATAGTAAAAATTAGAATGCAAGAATTTCTCACTTTTCAACCCTTTATCTCTGCAGTAGTGCGTCTGATAATTGTATCCATGTAAATATAATATTCACCACAATTCAGTACTACGACTGTAAGAGTGATGTTTGTGATATCATTAAACCATTCATATATACACACAGCAGGGGTGGGTACCGGTACAGAAAATTCAGGTCCAGGTCCGGTTCAGGTCCAGAGGATCAGGTCCAGGTCCGGACCTGAACCTGGACCTGATTCAGTATGTGAAAACTTGTGAATACACGATAATCAAAACAATGGTTCATTTTGCAACAAAAAATCTGTTTTCTAGAGTATTGGACTCCCACTGGCGTTATAAAATAACGCACGGCTATCTGCCTGTCTACGATTTATTACAAAATTTGGTAGAAATGACAATGGACTCAACTCTACTTCGCTCTTGTTGTTTTGTCCGACCGGTAAGCCCCAAAACGTGTGAATGGCTGATCATATAATCTGTTCATTTGCCAATAGGTCCAATATCCGGTCCACTGAATTTTTCGGGTCCGGTTTTTCTGGACCGGTCCAATAACGAAAACCGGGTTTGTTCCGGTAAACCTTACCGGTACCCACCCCTAACACACAGAGAAGGTCCTACATTTCAACCGCGAAAACCGGGGTTACTCTGTCCGTCCTCACTACTGACATCCCGCTTCACATGACTGAGAACCCCTATCCCGTCCTCACTGCTGACATACCGCTTCACATGACTGAGAACCCCTATCCCGTCCTCACTACTGACATCCCGCTTGACATGACTGAGAACCCCTATCCCGTCCTCACTACTGACATCCCGCTTGACATGACTGAGAACCCCTATCCCGTCCTCACTACTGACATCTCGCTTCATATGACTGAAAACCCCTATCCCGTCCTCACTACTGACATCCCGCTTCACATGACTGAGAACCCCTATCCCGTCCTCACCACTGACATCCCGCTTCATATGACTGAAAACCCCTATCCCGTCCTCACTACTGACATCCCGCTTGACATGACTGAGAACCCGTATCCCGTCCTCACTACTGACATCCCGCTTGACATGACTGAGAACCCCTATCCCGTCCTCACCACTGACATCCCGCTTCATATGACTGAAAACCCCTATCCCGTCCTCACTACTGACATCCCGCTTGACATGACTGAGAACCCGTATCCCGTCCTCACTACTGACATCCCGCTTGACATGACTGAGAACCCCTATCCCGTCCTCACCACTGACATCCCGCTTCATATGACTGAAAACCCCTATCCCGTCCTCACCACTGACATCCCGCTTCATATGACTGAAAACCCCTATCCCGTCCTCACTACTGACATCCCGCTTGACATGACTGAGAACCCGTATCCCGTCCTCACTACTGACATCCCGCTTGACATGACTGAGAACCCCTATCCCGTCCTCACCACTGACATCCCGCTTCATATGACTGAAAACCCCTATCCCGTCCTCACTACTGACATCCCGCTTGACATGACTGAGAACCCGTATCCCGTCCTCACTACTGACATCCCGCTTGACATGACTGAAAACCCCTATCCCGTCCTCACCACTGACATCCCGCTTCATATGACTGAAAACCCCTATCCCGTCCTCACCACTGACATCCCGCTTCATATGACTGAAAACCCCTATCCCGTCCTCACTACTGACATCCCGCATCACATAACTAAGAACCACTATTCCGTCTGGCCGGTCCGGGAGTCCACCGGCACCAGGGCCGAGTGTCCTGCTGGTTGTTGAACACGGGTTGAGGAGAAGCACGAGCACTGACACGAAAATAACGATGGCAGCCGAGAAGAAAGACATGTCGTAGTTACCAGTTGCATCATACAGCCAACCTGGGTGGTGGGAGACATGGAAACATTTTAGGTACTCAAACGTCAGGAGGTGGCATACCCCTACGCAGGGACATTCAACAGACAAACCGCCGGTCTGGATGTACGCTGCTTTCTCAACCGTCACTCTTAGTTCCTGACCGCCCTGCTTATAAATAGCGAGACCCCTTTTGAAAACTGAAAGGCATATTCTCTGATTGGCTGACAGCTGGTATGTAGGGACGTCCACAGGAACTAAGAGCGACGGTTGAAAGAGCAGGGCACATCCAGACAGGCGGTTTGGCCGTTGGATGTCCCTGCGTAGGAGGATAGGAGGTGGGGCAGTGCTGTGTAAGTATATCAGGGTTGAACACATAGAACTTAATGTTAACATCCTGGCTATAAAATCATCTGCTATATGTCAACATTATTGAGCTGCTATCAATTATATAGCCTTAGGTACAACGTAAGAAACAAATCTACAAATGTCAAGACTAGTAGCTTAGTAATAAGCAGGAGATATTGATAACTTGGTAAGTAACTAATATAAAAAAAAACCTTTCTTCTTCTGAAAAGAAATAACTGTGATTACCAACAAAAGAACTTTGGGAACAATTGTACAACTTATGGGAAGTGCAACAAATATGATGACATTACCCTAATCTACTAACCGGAAACGTAACAGCTAAGTAATAAGGAGCAGGTACCTATAACTAACTTGAGTTACTACTTAATACAGAACTTTCTACTGAATAAAGAGACCCTTTTTACACAACCATCACTTTATTCTCATCGACGTTTCGGTGACCGTCTGTCACCTTCAGGGCAATTCTGACTGGTTCACATTGTACTGCAGCATAGGTGTCGCTGCTCACAGTTCAGATGCGGTCACAAAACGTAAAGTATTGACATATGTACACCTGTCCTGCAGTACATTGTGACAGACGGTCACCGAAACGTCGGTGTGAATAAATCATTATGTGTAAAAATAGTCTCCTTATTCAGTGAAGTACCAACTTGATGAAACTATTCACGTATGAGGAGAACTTTCTACTTGAGAAAACCGCTTACCTGCAACGGGTGGTCCAAGCAGAAAGGCGACACCCTGGAAGACAAAGGCCCAACCAAGCCCGCTGGAAATCCGGGAAGCTCCGCTGTATCTACACACCAACACAGCTAATACCGGGTTAGCCATACCCGAGAAAAATCCGTACAAAACCATGCACACTACAAGACCCGTGTAGTTACTTGCAAACGGTATGGCGAGGTTGGCTACGGCCATTCCGGTAACACCAATCATGTAATAGTAAACCTTGTCAATCTTTCCTCTGTCTGACAACCAACCGTTTAGCGGTCTAGAGAATATCTCTGACACTCCAATGATAGATAATAAAAAGACAGCGGAGGTTTTTTCCACCCCTAGATTCTGAGCGTGGGCTACAAGGTGTACAAACAGTACGGAAACACCCAGAACCATTCCAAACAACGATACACTGAAAACAAGAAAGGGGCGATGCTTTAGTAAAGAAACGTCAAACGATTCACAAGCCTTCTGATGGAACGGAACATGGACCACTGGCAGTTCTTGGTCTTCACTACTCTGTGCTTCTCTGTCGACTTTGGTACCATCTTCTGTGAGGTATATTGGTTTCATCAAAGCACCACAAACACAACCATTCAACATTAGACCCCCAACAATTAGTAGAGCCCCTTTCCACCCAAACTCATCAATGAGGAACTGGAAGAGTGGAGGGAGGGCGAATTGACCGACCCCAGTTCCGCAAACTGCGATCCCGTTGGCTGTGCCGTGTCGCCTGTTAAAGTAGCGTCCAATCATAGCAAGGCTTGGGGTGTACGTCAGAGATAAACCGAACCCTGGAAGCATAAAAATGAGTTCATAAAGTTCATACAGAAACTTTGAGAGCGTAACGTTGGCTTTTGCAGTGAGAAAACAATCCCAAACGTGGCTAAGCTTGTATCCCCCCTCGTCCCGGCTCATCACTGTGGTTGACTTTCTTAGCACCACCTAAATCGGCTACATATAGCGGTGAGAAGCAGAACTCTAATTAGAGGCTCTGACGAAGGTGTCTGAGAGACATCGAAACGTATGCAATGTAAGTACCTGATGGCTGTGTAAAAGGAATTCTCCTATATTCTATGTTCTACCAACTATTTTCGGTGCTGTTTTCCTTCTTGGCACATTCAAGTATACAAATACAGTGGAAGCCAGTTAATTGCACGTCGGATAAACGCACACTTCGGTCAATTGCACGGAATCCCCAAATCCCATGGTGGTGCAGTCCAGCTGGGTAACTTCGCATTACCACACACGCCGGATAATTGCACGGAAGTCGTTCGCAAATTTGGTGTGCAATTAAGCAGATTCCACGGTACTTAGACAAACACCGACCTGTGAGAATCCCTACACTGAAGAACAGGTGTATCATCGTCTGTGCGAAGTAGCTGACGGCAAGTCCAGCGGCAGAAATGACGCCCCCTGCGATGATTGCAGTACGGCAGCTGGTCAGGTTGCTCAGAGCGCCGGCGAAGGGAGCTAAAAGTTACAGACAAATTAAGCAATGTTGGAGCGTTGAAAGTTGAAATATTCTGGATAAGGCAATCTGTATAATATTGACATCTAATGCACTATATTATACTTTGAGCGGTTAAAATACAATAAAGAAATTTGGAAAAAACATTCATAGACGTGGTCTTCTTGATACTTACAGCACATCAACATAGTTCCCACTAGGATAGAACTGATGAAGGAAGTTATCCCTGCACTCTCTTGGAAAACCTCTCGGAATTCTGCGTAGAACACTCCGAACGACAGAGCAGTCGCAAGCATCCCGGCATGGACGAAGAAAGCGCCTGCCACAACCACCCACCCCCAGCCGCCGTCTGGTGGTTTCACACCCAAGCGCGCCTGTGGCATCCCGTCTTTGTTTGGACGTTCCAAGCTGTATCAAAGAAACAAAACAACACACCACGAGTGAAGTTAACATTTGCCTCATTTAAAACAATGCCCTTCAATATTTACAGTACGGGCTAAAGGCACAACCCGCCGTACTTGCAATTTTTCCGTACGTTTTTTTTTCGGGAGACCACGTCCACCACATTTTTTGGTGAAAACGTTCAGGCTGTACAGGTGTTTCGTCTTCCACTGCTTTAGATGTACGGTATTTACAAATTCTTTCACACACTGGTAATCTCCTATATCTCCCTCTTTCTACTTGGATGGATGATCGCTAATTCTAACTTTACTGTTGAATTACTTTACTACCTGCGTGGATCCCTGGGAGTGTAAGCTCCCCTTGAACTTTTGCCTTTTTTGTCACGTCATTCTTCATCCCAGAGTTGTTTGAAGAACTTTTCATGCAGTGTAATAACTTGAAGTTTAGAAAGTGTTAAGTATATTTTAATGCAAAAACAGCAGTGTGCATGGTTTATTAACCATTTTCTAATCTAGACAGTGGCAACAAACACGGTGTACTTATGCATAATAAGATCAGCAAAACATTAATGCCATCTTAGGGCGGGTACCATCTTAGGGCACCTCCCGTTAAAATGTATACTTCGGTTGCATTTCCCCTTGTGTACAAGGCTAATTACTAGAAAGCTGCCCGATTTCTCCAGATTACCTTTAAAGAATAAGGTAACTGTCAAGCCTATATGGTTTGGGAGTTTACAATCTACATGTGTACTCGATGACTAAATCTATAAAACGATACAATTACCAGGCGCCCTTGACGTTTTATGACAGGTCATTAGAAGGTTTTCCACTTCGCTCTAACCTTCCCCGGGGGTACGTGTGACCTTTTCACCCTTAGTATACAGTTGTACTTAATGGCGGGTCCAAATGCCATAATCAATCTAAATTGAAGCTGTGTCCCAGTACTACAGTTAGGGGTAGGTACCGGCACAGAAAATTCAGGTCCAGGCCCGGTTCAGGTCCAGAGGATCAGGTCCAGGTCTGGACCTAAACCTAGACCTGATTCAGTATATGAAAACTTGTGAACTTGGACGATACTCATAACAATGGTCTATTTACTACAGAGAAATATGTTTGGTGGAGTAATAGAATAATAAAACAAACACTACATTACTACTTGCTTGTCAATTTACGGTCAATGTTATGTTATCCTTTTGCATTATGCAACTTAAGAAGACATTTTTTTCTTACCTTAAGGCCATGGACGTCCGACAAGGCTAGACATACAAGGTAACTGACCCCAGGTCACCAGCGAAGCAGAAAATCAGATACAACGGAATCTCGTGACATTTGTCAAGCACATTGCCTTTGTCCGAGTGTAGTCAGCCCGAAGTCATTTTCCGTCCCCTCCATTTTGAATGGCTGGCGCAGCGTTCCTTAGGGGGGTCCTGAGGCATGCATGGTCCCAAGGAAAATTTTGAACTCTAGACCCTCTGAAATGCCGTTTCCCGCATTTTGAGGGTTAAAGTTTGCTCACAGAGGACAGAATGGGCAAAAAATGTTTCCGTCCCCAGCTGTAAAATTCCGTCAAAGGACGGAAGGACGTGCCGGCGGCGGCGACCTATAGCAGGTGAGATCAGCGAATCTAGCACAAAAACTTTTCTACTGTTTATCAGGGATGTCAGAGGTCAACACTAAACTAATGATTGTGAACATAACCTTATAGACCTATAGAATCAGGGGTAGGAGGAACCCCTTGCATCCTTGGTCGGAAGTCCTCCTAGGAGACGGAAACTCTAAACAACAAACCTGCATCTGCTGGGGCCGTCTCACACGTGGCATACAGTTGCCCCTGTAGGACTTAGTGCGCCAGTAGACGAGAGGGTGGAGAAGGAAGTGCACACCCCTCCTTCACCTTAAAAAGTCACTTGCAGGCCAGGCAGACGGGTAATCTAACCCACCCTGTCTGTCTGGCATTGTCTTCCGAGACAGATGGATGCCAACAAGACGCGTTAGGACTTGTGATGTAAACTGTATCTCTGTTACATACATACTTTGCATTCTGACCCTTGCCTTTTCCCTCATGACCTCAATGAAAGAAAAGCGGCCTGCAGGCCAATTCGAGCTTTCATGAAAAAACAAAGGTTTAAACAAACAAACAAATAAACAGTTTTCTGTAGACATAATAAAGGAAGGTTGACTATTACATGATATGGTTTACTGGATTGGTTATATCCAACCTCGCCATACCGTTCGGGAGAGCGTACACGGGACAAGGTATCTGACCTCCCACAGTTAGCGATGCGGAAAAGCAGGTACAATGGGATCACGTGGTATTCAGTGACAGACACAGCGTTACAGTATGTGAAATTAACACATACCAGAGGGTCTACATGCTCTTTTCTGTAAGGCGTAGACAGCCTATTCTTATTTACCGTAATTCGTAGGGAAAACCATCTCATGAAAAAGACGTAATTCGTAGCGAGGCGACAAAAATTTAGCGTGATCTCCTTCCTTTATTTAGCGTAATACGTAGCGGTTTCTTCTGAATTCAGCGTAAATCGTTGTCGGGAACCCCCAAGCAGACCCTCATACCAAGACGAAGTACAACTCACACACCTAGTACGTTACTACTGCTATGGATGACCTAGATCAAGTCCAAGTGTCAGTCCATGGTTCGAAGTAGGGGTGGGTACCTGTACGGAAAATTCAGGTCCAGGTCCGGTTCAGGTCCAGAGGGTCAGGTCCAAATCCGGACCTGAACCTGAAGCAGTATGTGAAAACTTGTGAATGCCCGGACGATACTCAAAGCAATAGTCTATTTTGCTACAAAGAAATCTGTTTCGTGTAGCTTTCGACTCGCGCTGGCGTTTTAAAATCCTACAGGGTTAACTGCTGTGTGTGTGTGTGTGTGTGTGTGTCTGTGTGTGTGTGTGTGTGTGTGTGTGTATGTATGTGTGTGTGTGTGTGTGTGTGTGTGTGTGTGTGTGTGTGTGTGTGACTTTATCACGAACCTCTGAATAATTGACCAGTTGTCAAAAAGCAGACAAGCATGCAAGAAACACCACTCGGAGAAAGTGATCAAATTCTCAACGCAACGTCTAAGGCTTCCACAATTGCTCACATCTTTATTTCCGCGTTCTTTTACTTGAATGCATTCCATCACACAATTTACTGAACTAAACCTGTCAACAAATCTTCACTAGAGGCATCTCAATATACTAGTAGTTTGTAAAACTATGAATGTGTCAACAATTCAAGATAATTTCACAGCTTTATATATCGCCATTGAAACCAATGTTCGCTTATTTATATGGATGACATCCGTGTGCACATCAATCCACAAAAAAGCACGTCTTCGACCTTGCTGTAAATCGTCTATATAAAGCGGCAGGAAAATGAAGAAATAGTTGCCGTAAATGGGAAAAAATATCGGCAAACGGATAATAGATGTCGCAGAATGTTGTCAAAGTAAAAGAAGAAGGTGCGATGAACGAACAAAAATAAAGAATCCCTTGTTCAGTATACTTTGCATTTAGCCATTTTCATAACGATGGGAACTATTTTATCAATCTTTTTTTCTTTAATATTAAACAAACTTGGATCAGTTTTTTGGGTGACATGTATGGCATCAACATGGCTTTACAGAGAGCGATCAATGAAAATGAAATATTGATTTACACGAGTCATGTCTAAATGTCTATGTTATAATTTGAGCTAGTTAGGTAGTTTTATGAAGCCGTGATTTGCCTAACTCGATTGAATCAATTAAACTCGATTTCGATAAGTCGCCATTTTCAGACTGATTTACGTCATCAACATTTGTGTGCTTGTCGACGTCAGCGTTTTCTGCCGTGACGTAGCGGTAATTAGTGGCGACGTAGGCGAAGATGAGAAGGTTGATTGCCATGAGTCCCGTCAGGAGGAGGAAGAAATAATCAGCATGACCATCGTTCAGTTCGTCCGGTAGCCATTCTGCGCCTGGAAAATTAATAGGTTTGAATGAACGTAAGTTCATCTGTGACGGTAGTCAACATTGTGTTACAATTTTAAGACTTGATTCCGAACAGGATTACTTCCTCAGAGTAGTGAAAGAGGTCATTTACATCAGAGCCCACCAACCTTCCCTCAACCGAGACGGGGGCCGATACCAACTGTCCAGCACCTTTGACCCTTTGCTAACGTCACACTTCCGGTCTGGATGTGTGACTTAGGATTTGGGTCATTTTAACTTGAGAAGGATCAGAGGACTGATCGAAAGCTTGTTGGTAAGCGCCTTATTTTGTGTACGGATATAAAGTCTTAAAATTGTAAAACAATGTTTGAATGAATGAATCACGAAAGAAAACGTAACGTTACTATTATGTATCATAGCAGCCCACATGGTATTCCAATTTACGTCCGAAATTTTAAGCTAGAGCAAATTTCGGTCATTCATTCGTTCACTTATTCATTCACTCATTCATTTACTCATTTATTCGTTCATTTGTGAAATCGTTCATCCATTCGTTTGTTCGTTCCAAGTACAGTAGAAGCCGCCATTTTATTGCACTCCCCATTTGCCAGCACATTTTGTGCAATTATCCGGATGGTGCAACAAAGTGAAATTCTTCAGCTGGAACGCATCACTAGGGGAGTCCGTGCTATTAACAGAAGTGTGCAGTTATCCGTTTTCCTTCAGATGTATCGAAACGTTTTGGTGCATAACACAGAAATTTATAACGCCATAGACACGTGACCACAAACACCCTATTTGCTGTTACACGCACCTGCGGTGATCTGGTTGAGAACGTCCACCAAGACGGAGCCGAAGAAACTTCCAAAGGCGAAAGTTAAGGCGAAGCACCCAAACACCACTCCGCGGAGTGTTTTTGGAGCTTGAGAATAGGCGAATTGACTTCCTGTCGAAAAAGATAGGATGGAGTTGTATTATTATAAATAACAAAAATTCATGAATTACTGTAAATGCAGAAACTTTCGCGGTGGTTTTATGTTTGCGGTTTTCGAGGAGGCCGCTTCGAAACTCAAAACCAACCAAACTATAATTGCGAATGCAGCAATTAATCAAAGCGATTGCGGGCCACAGCTGCGAACAACAGAACAACAACAACTACAATACTCCAGCAGAAGGTGACCCTCCTTCCCGGAGTAAAAAAGAAGCATAACGGTCACACGTACCTGCGGCCATAACGAACACTTCCCCGCAGCCGACGAGTGCGAACTGCGGGATCTGCCACAGAATGCACATGTTAGCAGCCGTGAAGGTCTCCCCTCCCACGTCCTGTTGGAAAGCGCCCCCTGGCGAGATGAGGGTGTGCTTCCGGAGCATCTCCACCATGGCGGCCCACGCGACGGAAACCATTCCTAAAGTCATGCCGATACCTAGTGAAGAAATTAATGAAATTTGACATTAGAGGTTGTGCTAAAGTGGAATCTACAATATGAAAAGCACTACCGTTAAAGGCAACCTTAGCAATGTTAGCCCAAGTCAGGGTTTAACTTTAACTATTAAAGGTCAATTTTTGGGGCACATTTCTAGGTAATGAGATGCAACAGTATTCCATTTTTCAAGATTTTCACATATCAAGATTCAAGGAACAAATATTTGATACCGCAGTGGCGCGAGGACACCATGAATTCGAATTTTTGTGGGTTACATTAGTTAGCGAATCCCAGCACAGATTCTTTCTACTCCGTTTTTAACCGCTGAAAGTATCATGTAAATGTGGAAATATAGTGCAATGTATATTGATTTCATACAGATTGCCTTATCCAGATTATTTCCACTTTCAACGTTCTAATATTGCCTTGGTTGCCTTTAACACAGTCTTATTACTAATAAGTAGTATAAGTGGCCTTATGCGAACAAAAGAGAGTGTTTGTCTGTGTTCCTTATTCAAAATACTTTCTTGATATCCATGTAAATGTCATCAATAAACCATTAAAACTATCGGCATTATTTTACAAGATTTCGCTTGCACCCATCTTTTAATCGCGTTTGGTGCGGCTATCTAGTGTCATCGTAGAAATCCTAAACTTTATTTATTTATTAATATTTCGAATACTCCTGACCTATTCTCTTGAGCAGTGGCAGGTTGACCCCGCACCTGTCCATGGCGGGGTACACCACCCTGTCCATCAGGGGCACGAACAGCAGCACGGTGACCACATAGAACAGGTTCAGGGCGGCCACGGGCGTCTCGAAAGTGCCGAAGTTTAGATTCATCCGTTCACCCTGAAGAAAATACGTGGTCTGCATCTAAAGAACAAAGCAGAGGGAAATATATTTAACCCTCATCCGACCGTATGGGGTCATTTTTGACCCCAGTCGTATATTTCAATCTGCCATAGCAACATTTTTCATCAGAGAAAAAATTCCTTCCATGAATTTGTTTGTATACATGTCTTACAACATCTACCAATTTTTCGCCGAGTTTTGCCCATTATTGTATAAGCTATACTTGAAAGTTTGTGTCCTGTTCCGTGGGGTCAAAAATGACCCCAGCCAATTATGAATCATTAATTACATTAATATCAAGACATTTCAATAAAATAACAGGCATTCCTCATTATTGCTATAACAGCAACAGGTTATAGTTGCTTAGATGAGTAAACACCGAATATTTTGAAAGAAATTTAGTGTTTTAGTGTAAAACACAGTTTTTCGACATTCTGCATAAATTATGATAATACGCACTAATTACCTATGCTAATGAAAGTGAAAATGTTTCTGATTAATCAAAAAACAATATATGGACAGAATGTGCAGAAGGAACCTACAGGAAAGATCTTTGCGGGAAAATAGACAAGAGTTATTGTATGTATGTGTTTAGATGGCGGAATAAGGTGCATAATTAAGTAATAAATTTGTTACTTTTCACAAATATTGTATTTTTTCTTGTTGAATAATATTATTATGCTATCAGTATTATTGCATCATCACAATTATTGTTTAGAAATTGATAAGACAAAAAATTGTTTAAGTAAGTTGAGTATGGTAGATTTTCAGAGCAAATGTGGGTTTTCCTCATTTTCTGCATAAATTATGATAATGAGTAATGACTACTGACACCAACACTTGTCAAAATATTTTTCATAGGTTAGTGAAACAGTAAATACATAGACATGACAAAATAAGCCAGCAGAAATATGTCTATGAGCAAAACAAAATGGGGTCAAAAATGACCCCATACGGTCAGATTCGTCGTAAAAATGTAACGGTCGGATGAGGGTTAAAGAGGATATAATGATGAATATAAAACGAAAAGCATCAGAACGGGAATGTAGAACTCGATTTTGTTTCGTAAAGTTTTAACCCAAGCCAAAGATACGTATAACTGTAGCCTACGCGTTCCTGAGGCGTCGCCAAAAATGATACACAGATTGCGCTATGAATACTGCAGTTAAAAAGTTTAATCACAGTCAAGAAAAGATAAGTAATCAAAGCAAAGTGACATCCAACATAAATCTTATAACGATCGCTCATTCTTTGACTTTTCCTTAGAGTGGGGTCAGAGTCGTCTTGTGGACATATGGACAGTTTGAAGTCGTTGAATTTTTCTCAGCAGGCTAGCGTTGTGACAGTCCGATCTGCTGACGAAAATCTGCGACAGGTGGTTTGCGCATACGCTGAACATGATTCTGAAATGCTATCCAAAAGTCGACGTCCTATTCAATAAAGGAAAGGACAGCAACTGAGGAAAACGGACAGGAACCAAAAACAATTGTCCGGAAATTTTACAACAAACGGCTAAATTAAATCATAGTATCAGTTTTTTTAGTCTAATTTTGAAATAATTCGAACTGTTGTCTTGTACGTTTGCACAGACTCACCAACCGTGATGCGCCTGTTTGAAGATTCTACGACATCAAAATCATTCGACAAGGATAAAAGACTTATGGATATGGATAATCCCTCAGTTAAAAGTATGAACACACTGCCAGACGACTACGCGCCATGCGACACTACCAACGACATGCTTGTGGGCATGCACTGGAAGACGACGACCGTGTAGGCCAAACTTGCCGATGCATGTCAATACTACTTGGACAATCAGAATGTATTGTAACTATGTTCTGGCCCATACCTGGAAAAATACCGTTCTGTACATTATCTGTAATAAAAAGACCGGCACGATTCTCCCCAACATCTTGACATCTTCCACGTCCTCCCCCGGGTACCGCCCACCGTGCTGCAGCTTGACGGCGTCCAGACACCCCACACCGTGTCTGCGTTTGCAAACGTTTCCCATGGCGAAGAAGAGGATCTTAAAAGTCTTCAGCAACACGCTTCCTGTGAAAAAAAGATCCATTGTTAGTACAGTATAAGCCGTTTAATTGCACTCCCCATTTGCCAGCACATTCTGTGCAATTATCCGGATGGTACAACAAAGCGAAGCTATTCAGCTGGACAACATCACTACGTGACTTTGGAATTCCGTGCACAGAAGTGTGCAGTTATCCGTTGTGCAATTAACTTGCTTCTACTGTTCCAGTACTTTGTTCAACTCTTTGAAACCAGGCCATCCGCTTGTAATTCATCACGAAACTGGCGTACGTAGCGGCCTACGTTCCATTGCTTCTAGCTGCAATTGGCCAATCACATCGCCACCTACGGTCATGAGGCAAGGTGATTGGCTGGAAGCTTTTCCTCTAAGAGCAGGAGGAATAGAAGTATAGGAATGGTTAACGGTTGATTGGCTAACGCAATGGAAAGGAACGATCGCAGACCATTATCAGCAGGATAACCTATATCAGTTACTTTGAAAACAGGGTATTAAGGTATATCAGCTGCATTATTTCAAAGTATTACAGTTCATCAAAACCATCGTCCGACAACTTGATGTCCCTAAAAATACATGTTTTTAATAACAGCGGATATAGGTTACCATGCGAATAAAGGCGAACTAGAGTTACATTCAAGCGGTGCACCTTCCGATGGGAGAGTGCCGTGCTGTAGTTCTAGATCTACCCATAGTTATAGGTTTCTACTTGACCAAATTGCGATATCGTGGTATGGAAAATGAGCTGGCATTGCCGTATGTGGGGAACCAACCACAGAGTTGTCGTGGCCGAGTGGTTAAGGCGATGGATTAGAAATCCATTGGGCTCTGCCCGCGCAGGTTCAAATCCTGCCGACAACGATAATTTTTCCTCTTTGTGGTGGCACTAGGTGGCCTTTGGGGTCAATTTTCACAGCCTCCTACGCTGACTTCTACCAGAGATGGAGAGCCCTACTAAAATCGCGCTCCTAGCGGTCGGCCCTACAGTTGCCGCCGCCAGCGAGGGATTGTGTAAACACAGGCTGGGCTATTTTTGACATTTTGGCCGGGTTCTCATGCTGTGTAAGCACCGAAAAGATCTTCACGGCATAAGAACTTTATTGAAAATCAGCGCTCTCCCCATAGTGAAGGCTATGATTTTTATGTTACCTTCACAGTTTACTGTTTTTGCATCGTTTCAAGGACCCGAGGTCAACGACCGGTAGCTATGGAACCCGCCCGGGAGATATGGAACATGGTGTTCGAACGAGGTCAACGACCGCTGCTACGCAACACGGAAGTGTCCGCCAGTCAAATGATGACTTCGTCTTGCTTTGGATGCCCTGAATTGAGGCAGAAGCCGTCCTCTGAATGATTTGTGGAATTCATTTTACCAAGAAGTAATAAATCGGATCAAGAAATTCACAGAGCTTTCACTTTATTTTGCCGAATATCGGCACCTTTTGCATACTAGTATATCAACTTCAAGGAAGGTAGAATGAAATTGAGGGCAGGCAGAATGAAATTTAATGGCCCCAAAGTATAATGTGTCTCGGTTAAGGTCTATATCGAGTCAAATCTAAGCATTTGTTTCGATACTTTTCTTGATTTTGTTTAAGCTAAAGGTTTTGCTACCTGCACAAGTCAGTTTAACTCTGAGCCATCCAAACATTGTTCGGATTCTATGTTGTGTTTGAGTTACGTAGAATCGAGAACACACACGATGTGTAACGAGACACATCTGCTAGGACACACAGTTTGTTTGGTTATATCTGTATTTAGAACAAAGCTGACGTTAGTACGCCAGCACTCGTGCGTACACACGCGATAATTTGGTGAACAAACACATTCAGAGCACTACTGCAATTTTCTCAGACAGGCCGACAACTGTGGTAACGTTACGTGTATGTGGTGATTTCTTTGGATGTCTCCTGACATGATAAGTAACTGGCATATAACGTTAATCATAAAAATGTAGCGAGACCTGTTCGTTTTTCAAGTTCATACATAGAGCTGCCGTCTAAATGAAACAAGGATTGGTGTCACGGTTGTAGTTAACCGATTTTTGAGTCAACAAGAACATTTGAGCAAAAAAACAACAACACATGACTACGTTAGACGCAAGGTCACTGCGTGTTGCCGGCTGTTACATAAAAAAAAAACATGCATAACGATCGTCATGCAAACTCAAAGTTTTACGCCTGAGACATAAAGGTATGTGAAACACAAACGATGGACTTGATGAGTTTATTTCGCTATTAAACTGACCTGAAGATCAGTTAAACACGATTAACTGCAGCGTGGAACGCCCTCCCCATGTTAGGTCACGGTCATTCCGTTCACCTTGTTGTTTATCATGTAAGTTACCACAGCGCTGCGTTGGTCCCCAGCAAGCAAGTGGAGCACGGAAACGAAGTCTGGGTGAATTACAATAAATCTACTTACAGCTTTATACACGGTGGGAGTGGCCGGCACAGCACAAATCCCCAGGCACAAATCAGCATAAGCCAACGCGAAAGTTAAGTGTAGCAGAAACCTAACCCCTTGAAGTTTGCATGATTGACAGGCGGACGGGTTTGAAGTGTACCGACTGCGGCACGTATTGATAATGAGGGCATAAACAAACTACGTACATCAAACGTAAATCAAAATTGTTTGCTAAAAATAAAAGAAATTTATGAAATATGAATTGCGGGCTCTGAAAAAATGATTGGGCCGTTCAAAATATGAATGAATTTACACAGATTGACTGTGACAGGAAGCATAGCGGAGCGGTGTACCGAAAGTGCGAAAAGGAACGAAAAGGAACGAAAAGGAACGAAAAGGAACGAAAAGGAACGAAAAGGAACGAAGAGGAACGAAGAGGAACGAAAAGGAACGAAAAGGAACGAAAAGGAACGAAAAGGAACGAAAAGGAATGGAGTATGAAGCAAACTTAAATAAAATCAATGAGAATATAAGGAATCGGTACTGCGGGCGTTAGAAGCCTATGAAACGTGTTTTATTTTACCGCAAATGACCCGCGAAATCCGGTCAGGAAAGATATGCTAATAAACTGCTGCCCCACGAGCATGACAGCTCCTTTCAACAGGGCCAACAACATGGTTTTCTGGAGACTGGAGACATATCTTCTCGCTCGTTCACAACGAAAGAAAAGCTGTAAAAGGAGAGACATATATACATTGTACCAAAGAGATTTCATCAAGTTGTACAATGAGTATTCATCATTTTGGCGGGAAGAAAGGTGCCAACGTGAGGAATTTGTGCAAAGGATATTGGGAAATGCAATTTCTGTCAACAATTTTCCGTCATATTCAATACAAATAAATTTCTGCCTCTTGCGACCGACATCAGGCCCTCGCTGATGATAAAAAAATCCCAATGCCGGGCTTAGATGTCCTGGTTGCAAAACAAATTTAAGGCGTTGTATTGATATTAATGAAAGTGTGAAAAAAAGGAAGGAAGAATAATTCCCAACATGCTGGGCTCGAACTTCCGATCGTCGACTTCCCTGGGTTCGAACATTCGACCTATATTTCTCTAAGGTCAAGTTCTTACAAATTGTGCAATACATATACTTGTAACTTTGCTATCATTGCATTTTTTAAACAACTATATCCACATAGCATGGCTTTTTATGATAAAATATGCGCAATCGTTCTCAACATAATCCATTTCTTCTTGTGAAATTTTATAATATAAATGTAATATGGATATTCTAAGGAATGTTATAACCACATTAACACGTACATGAACATAGATATGCATAGATAGGTCTCAATATTCAATATTCATTCCTCCATTGAACCATTGCTATAGGAATTTCGTGGAACAAGCCGCAAAATGCATTTGCCGATCACAGTTTACCTTTTCCTAATATTACCATAGATTTTATTTGAATTTGCTTCATACTTCGTTCCTTTTCGTTCCTTTTCGCACTTTCGGTAGACCCTAGCGGAGATGTGCTGCGTACTGTGAAGATCACTTGCAGTGTGCAGGGGTAGCCATATCAATTTCGCTCTGAGAGTGTCCGGCAACTGCGGGACGTGAACGAATATAATAGATTTGTGGCAATTTTAGCGATTACGCTAATCAGCTGTTTCTGTGAATTTGTGCGATTTACAGTAGTTGGTAAGGCCCCCTTTCGAAATTTCCACTAGACGGCGATCGCGCTGCGCTCTTACTGCGACATAAACAGGATATGTGTAACATTCGATTTCACACTGGGTATATGGTTCATAGAAAACGTAAAAGTGTGACTGAGCATGCTGAGGAGAACCCTTCGCGCTGCGTTGTACAAGCGGCAAACTCTGTGAGACGTTTCAAGCTGTGAATGTACCTTCCGATTTTGTGCTACGCAGTGTGCCGTAACTTGGTATGCTTGTTTCAATTTTGCTCTCTTCAGAAGTTAGTCTAATTCAAGTAGATAGAAACGAGAATTCAATTCTATAATATTTGACAATAAAATTGTGACTGTATGTACTTTTTGCCTCATGTGAGGCTGTATCTAGCACAATCTAGCTGATGTTTTCACGGGGAAAGGGACTAAATGCACTGTTTGCGATGGTCCGACTAAGAAAATCATTACGAAAAAAACAACACCGCCAACATCAACAAATCTCTGCCTACCTTTTGGGAAATATCTTCGACATCTTAATTTTCATAGACGGTCTGGCAAGGCTACGCGGGTCACGGGTTCCTCACTGGGCTTCCAGTGACGAAAATATGTTCAAAATGGCGTCATCACTGGACGCCCAGTGACGAAGAAAGTTCGTCACTGGTTTCCCAGTGATGAATTGCTTTGTTCCAGTGATGAAGCTGTCTCGGCACTGGAATTCCAGTGATGAACCTTGACTCGTCACTCGGTTTCCAGTGATGAACTCCGCTCGTCACTCGGGACCCAGTGATGAACTCCGCTCGTCACTCGGGGCCCAGTGATGAACGTCATTCGTCACTGGACACCGAGTGCGAAACCATCGAGGTCACCGGTTCCTCACTGGGTTTTCCAGTGATGGGTGACTCTTCGGCACTGGACGCCGTGTGATGAAATTATTTCGGCACTGGGCTTCCAGTGACCACGTTCTAATAGCACTAGAACGTTCCAGTGCTGAGTTCGATATGCAACAAAAACACCCTATTCACATGTCGCCATAGCCGTGTTACTGTTAGATTTGGTCTGGGAGTGTACTGGGGACGTTAGTATAACTTTAGTGCTAACTTTGAAATCCCCTCAACTGAAACGATGATTCCTTTTTCTTCAGTAAACTGTATATTTGTCGTCACTGGTTTACCAGCTGAAGTTTCCTCATCACTGGAAAACTAGTGACGATAAATATTCCCCACTGGTAAGCCAGTGACGACGCGACTTCATCACTGGAAACCGAGTGATGAGAAATTTACCCGTGACCACGGTAGTTTTGCGACGGTCAGCCCAAATTTGGTGCAACATGATGACACCGGTAGATTCGGTCCATATTTTATAAGCAGTCAATTAAAGAATCAAAAGCACACCTATTTGTCACGTTTCATGTAGGGCCCCGCCCCCGTATAGAGCGCAAGCATATGAGGTCCGATTGGCTTACCGGAGACTATTTTGAAAGTACCTTATTTAATTTCACAAATTGTTCGATTTTTTTTACTTCTATGGTAGCAACAACTGACAGTTAATCGGGGCCGGGCCGGGAAAATGACAACAAAAACATCGGCGCTAGCACGATGCGACTGACCAGAACATTAGGGGGAGGGGCGCGGCACCGACTGGGTTCGACCAGTCGCTTCTCGCTTCTCTCTCGCCGCCGGCGCGCGTTAGGAATTATCATCAAAGTCAGCACCGTCCGCAAACATCCGCTGATTTTTTAGAGATTTTTGCAAAATTTGTCTATACTTACGCGCCAAGTTTGTTCGTCAACAATGACGGAAAGCGCAAAATTAAACTTATTCTTATGTTATTAACTGAACTTCGCGGCTCGCGTTCTGCACCAAGTGAGAGACAGATAATATGAATTTCCCAAGTGATTGAAAGCTTTATTTTTTAAACATTTGAATACATATTGTTGAAGGAAGCCATTTTTTTTCCATGGCTCTCTCTCCGCAAGCCAAGAAATTTCTCCCTGGACCTCCCCAAGCCGAAAAAATTCATAGGCCTTGACGCTCCCGCAGACGACACGCTAAATGTCGTCGAGTAAACCCTGTTGACGACCGTCAGACATGGATAACCTTTTTGGACAGACAGACTGCCCCTGTGGCTTGTAGCTATGGGGCTGTGATGAGATGATGATGAGAAACCCTGTTTGGAACAATATTGGACGTTGTGTTCATTATTCAAGATGTATAACGTTACAGATAAAAAATCATCAAAATTTATTTGTACCTTCTTGCATGTCTTGACTTATCCTGTGTCAACATCTGCAACTTAATCAGTTTACTCTTCCAGGTAGAAATGCTAGACTAAACCATGTGAAGGTAACATTCTGTATTTGCTTGCAAATATTACCTTTCTAGTTACAGCTTTAAAATCATACGTTGCCATTTGCTATCACATGCATCGTAGCACTGTTATACATCAAGTATATAATCAGGAAAGTATCTCGCTAAAGCTGCGGCCGAGCGATTTGAGATAGTGCGTAATGAATCCTTTGTGTGTTTTGTTGTCACTTTCGGCATGTTCTAGTAGTCCCATTATAAAGTAAAGGTTAGCACAATTTAGGACATAAAGGCGCCACCAACGTGCCCCAGCCAAGTGAGATAGTCACTATACTAAGCACACTTAACGCTTCAAATGGACAGTATGCAAAATCTTAGAAAATACACTTTGAGATAATTATGAAAGTCCATCTACATATCAACAGCTACGGTGAAGATCGGCGAAAATCTAGTAGTACTTAGTGTGTGATTGTGGACGTTAGAAACTATATAGAGCTTACACAGTACGTGTGAATTTGAATGTGCAAATTATCACACAATATCATTCGTATGCACTAAGTTACTGTACAAATGAATACTAAGTATTTCAACATTTGGGCCACCTAACAAGACTGGCATACTCATTACATGCAAAATAATCTTTTCCAAACTACGGTACCCGTTCAATACAACAAACCGTTTGGGGAGTCCTTGTACACTTTGCCCAGGCATCCCATGAGCACTAGGTTGACGCATGCGCAGAACATGAGGACTGTGGGCACAAGAAACCCTATCCAGAAGGCGATGTCCTGTTCGATGTAGGAGAGGACGGCGATGGAGAAAAACGTGCCGACATTCAGGAACCAGAAATACCTGTTCATAAAATCGGAGAAAAAAGACCAAAGCAAATCATAATCGTACTAGCTAACTTTGAGACTAATTTTTTTTTCGATAACTTGTAATGTTGTTTTATACTCAGCAACTGCAATGCTTTGTGTCACATCGTGTTGCGTTTTGCTGTGCTCCTTTTCGATCCGTTGCGCTCAAACCTGCCTCTTTCTTCCATGTTGGCCAACAGAACTTTTAATCAAGGTTGTTGCACTGATAGTTCACAAGTATCTAATAAAGCTTGAATTATCTTGTGTGAATACGTTACGTTGGTATGACCTACATTTTTGTGAATGAACACAATATACCGATATGTGACCAACTGCCAACGAATTGGTTAGAGGTTAGAGGGACAACAACAACAAGTGGTTCTTTGTTTTGTGGTAGTCTGAATTCTAAAGATACAAAACTACATTGTACCCAATATTATAATACTTTCAGTAAATTATCAAACTTTCATCTGTTAAAAACCTTATGACGGTACAAGTATAACTGATGACCTCCATTGCTAGTTACACAAACAGCAAACAAATCGCTGATAACTGAAGTAAAAAAATTACCAACAGTGAATGAATTGAATTAACAATAACATATGTACAGTAAACAAATTTCAGGACTTACCAATTGAAAAAAGACCGTTCCGTTTGTGCTCCCATCATCCCTTGCGCCTGCTGCGCTGCGAATGGAGAGACGTTGGCTTTGATGCCTCCCGTTGCTATGGCAACGACGACCAGTGCCGCTGGAAATATGGAGTCCAGCGTCTCCTTACTCGGCGAGTTTTCCGGTCCGAAGTAAGACTCGAAAGGGAAGGCGACTGCGACCATGCAAGCCATTCCTGATGAAGAAAGGAAGAAAATTCGACTTGGGACATGCCTTGTCTTGAGAATCTTGAGAATGAGTCTTGAGAATCTTGAGAATAAGTCTTGAGAATCTTGAGAATGAGTTTAATGATGTTATTGATTTATGCTAATTGACTGATCGACATTATATGTGTAAGTTGTTGTAATGTATTTCTTTGTATTGTATGTAGAGGACTCCAGGAAGAATAGTTTGATGTATTCAACGAATGGAAATTCCTAATAAAAAATTATCTGTTGCGGTACGGAATCATGAAGACTGTCTTTCCGATTGCGTATTTTCAGGGAGATGTATTGTTTGTAACATGACATGACTTGACTTAATTTATTAAGATCCACAATTAGCTAAAAAAATGAAATGTGAAAGGTCAAGACCTCTGAGATATTCTAAACACAACTCGTTTGGTAAGGGTTTTGACACGAGCAAATTAGGGGCTTTCATTATAATGGAACGCCATTATAAAGAGAGCTAACAAATTAGGGGCTTTTACCCCACTGGGACCTCAACTTAAAGAGGGTGCAGCTATTCACATTTTTAGAGAGTCGGACCTCAAGCGTTTTCGGCCTTCTCCATTCTGAGCTTGTCAAATTGCATTTACCAAGTGCTTATAGATACATAACAGGAGAGAATACTGACAGAAAAGGAGAAATCTTGTTAGTATAGAGTATGTCTAGCACGTGACATATAACCTGTTCTTTTGATTTGAGTTGTATTTCAATACTTGAATTTTTTAAATCTTGACATTTTGTTTTGTTACTTTGTTGTTTTGTTTGTTCACCAGTCGTTCAATATGGGTCAGTGACTTTAATTCCTACTCAATTTCTTACAGTATGAGTTACAAATTTAAGGCTTTTTCGATTCCATACATACACAGAGGGTTTCTTTTAAAAACCAGACTTCCAATTCTACAAGTATTCTATTACACCATTTCTACCTTATACAGCCTGCCATTAGGACTGCAGACACGGTTCGTACACACAAAACAAGCAAACAAACAAACTCACAAACAAAAGACAATGCCGCCTTTTTGATGCACATATATTAATGTGCATCATTGACAAACCGACAATAGCAAAACCCATACCGTCCTATATTTTCACCATTACCAAGAAGCGAGAGGAAGCCGAACTTTTGTGTTAGACAAGATTTGTGATACTTTTATATGTGTATATCCTGACTTGTTGTTACCTGTACTTAGCTCGGTTGGGCAAAATTGTACAATAAAGGTCTTCATTCACTCATTCATTCATTAATACTAACAAACAGACGCATATACACGCACATATCTTGTTTTCTTATCTATCATAAGAAATGTTGTTCATATTCACTTACCTACAAAGTGCAGAAACGCCGTGACACAGATCGCTCGGTACTTCCCTATCAGGCTGTCGGCAAGCACGCCTCCTAGCGGCGGTACAGTGCACCCCAGGCCGGTAAACAACAAACTCAGTGTCACAGCCTCCGTACTTGTATAGTCCAAATCCCTCGTACAGAACAACACCAGATTTGCTACGGTCGCGTAGTAGGCCACCCTCTCACAAACCTCAATTGAAAATATCCCTATGATTGGCCCGAGAGGGGGTTTTCTGCTAGCGGTGTCCTTATTGGGGCCAATCAGCGGGGTTCTCTCATTGTCGTCGTCTGAGTTGTATCCTGAGGATGGCCCAGAAGGTATTTCGTCTGGCACTTCGCCAAGTTCCGTCATATCTGAGGAAAGAGTTGAGCAAAAAGAAGTCAGAACAGCGACTAGTAGGTCAAGCTACGGGCACAACCCGCCGTACGTGCAATTTGTCAGTACGTTTTTTGGGAGGACACGTCCGCCACGTATTTTTGAAAACGTTCAGGTCACAGGTACAGGGCAGGCGCGTCGCCCGTACTGGCACGTACGGGGGGCTAACCCGCTAGTACAAATCCACAGCCCGGTGCCACAAAAACTTTTGTCTGCACGTTAAGTTCTGCGGCGTGTCTGCGTGCTCCAAAATCCGTCAGATTCCCTAGTTAGTACGGAGGTGGTACTTACCGGTACTATCCCCAAAGATTGCCAACGTTTTGGCATGTAGACAGCACGTATTTGCACGTTCGGGGGTTTGTGACCTTAGCTTCAGCGAATCCTGCGTTTAATACAGTTTTGAACAGACAAAGACCACCCGAAGTGCCTAATTGTTATGTTGTGTACAGTTTGGTTCAATGACTGGTCACAAGACAACACGCTCATCACATGACGGCGTCTTTTGTGTGAAATGTGTGCAGTATCCTGGCTCCTTGGTCTTAATAACAAAACAGACCGTTTTAGAGAATAAGTGATCTATTTGCGTACAACAATATAGAAAAAAAAAACACATTCCATTTCAGAATTTCTAACGTTTCAATGTAAAATTTGTACAGAATTTGAAAGTTACACCATCATTCTTTTCCGATCGGCCTGCATACCTATAATATTTTGCGTAACGCAGACTACTACTAGTATATAGAATTCGTAGGAAAAGCCGTCGTATTCACTTAATTGGTAGCGAGGAAACTAGATTTTGCGGAAGTGCCTTCTTTGATAGCGTATTTGTAGGGAGGTCTTCTGAATTCAATGTTAAGCATTGTGGTAACCCCTATATTCAAATGAAATTAAAATTTAACGCCGATCACCAATAGAGTCTTGTCTACAGCAAGAGACTTCTGAAACAAAAGGAAACGTACCTTAGCAACGAACTCGCCGGGCGACGTTAACTCCAGTCTTATCCCTGATATCTCAAGGTTTCGCAGTGGGGAGTTATATCTATACTTGGCGGTAGTCTGTTTGCGCGTATAACGGCATGTACACGTGAGGGTAACTTTGGCTGGACCCTTACTCTGGTTGTGTACATAGCATGATAGCCGTGCATATCCCGTGACTACCAAGCGGCTCTTGTAAGCGCCAAGGGACAAGAAATAACACTCAAACACTCAAAATAGACTTCGCTAAATACCAAGGGAGGGGGGGGGGGCGTTCGGACAGTGTACAAATATACACAGTGAAGGTCAGGAAGATAAACTTGACTTTGGCTGTGTCAATAAAGGTCTATTACCCTTGTAGCGCTGCCAAGGATTTTGCTTGAAGAAAGTTAGAACTGTGCGAAGCTAAGATGTTACAGCGTTCAGTCAACCCTGCTAAATACATGGACACCTTGTGAAGTTGGGAGGAGCTGCACATGCTAGATTTTAGTAACCGGAACTCATTCCGTTCACAGGTGGTTACCTGAATTCCTCTTTCCCGAGCTGAGACCTATAGTCCCATGGGGTGCCTAAGCATTTTCACGATCCTTACGGAATACATACAATCCTTACAGAAAACACACAGTCCTTGTCGTGGATCGTATGTTTTCCATAAGGATCGTTTAAATATTTGGGTATACAATGTAGCCTTTTTTTAATGATCTCAAAGCAGATATTCGAGAAGCCAAATAGCTGCGGACTCGAGTTGGGAGGTAAGATAACAAATGAAAAAAAGGGTTTCAGAACTGATCTAGATTTATATATATATATATATATATATATATATATATATAACAACGAAAGGCCTAGATTTCTGTGCTGTGTTAATATTTGTTAGTACTCGATATGTTACCATTTATGTTACTTGATATCGCTTTTATGTTGCATGTATGTTTCGGGGTTGCCCCCCAGGGAACTTTGAAAAGCGCCTAAATAGGCGATATGTATCCCTGGTTAAATAAAAATAAACAAACAAAACGAACAATCCAATGTCAAAATGTTTCCAATTATTTTCCTACGGTGTTAAACACCCCCGCTCGCGAGTAGGCTCACCCATTGTTGAACAGGTGGTTCTTGATCGACCGAGAGTAATCTATACGTGACTTTATTGTTTGTTTGTTTGTTTTGCATATTAAACCTGTAAACAGCCTTACGGTATAACACACCAGGTTTGTACTGAACAGTACAAGCTGCATTTTTGGACAGATTTCTTTTATCAACTCACGCCGGGGAGGATCCCTACAGAATGACTCATGGAACGATGCAAAAAAAATCAGCACATCACACAAAACCTGTTTCGATGTTTTCTTCGTTGAAGTTGTGTTCATGACGAATTGTATTTGTGGTCGCGCTGTAAAGCGCACGCTGGTTAAATAAAGGCCGATGGGGTCGTTTGGCGCAAACGGCAGGGTCTTCGGTTAAATTAATGGAGGTCCCGTGTTTGAGGAGAGCCACGCCTGGAATACGTGAAAGATCCCACCTTACTGATCAAAAGAGCAGGGGTTCTTCTCGATGTTGATCAAAGAAAACTGCGTCTAGATTTGCAGCTTGTACTATTCAGTACAAACCTGGTGTGGTGCGCCCTATGGCGGTTTACCGGGTATGCGGAACAAACAAACAAACAAACAAACAAACAAACAAACAAACAATTAAGGCTGATACCACACTCACGTATAGATCGCACATCACAATCGGGGCCCTTGTTTCAGTTGTGAACTGGGTTCTTTCCAAGAAGGCCTATTAGAGCAACACAACAACGAGACTGTCACAGTAACTGATGACATTTTAATCACCGGTCGTAAGAAGTCAATTAGTTGACAGAGGCGATATATGTGACAAATGTAACACCTGTGTACTAATGTCTCTTTTTCCAGCGTTATGTCCTAAAATCCAGATCTATATGAAGAAATTGGGCAAAAGAGACAGAAAATGTTAATATTCAAGTTGTTGAAAGAGTCCGACGTATAATTAGTTCCAGTGTTGTAGCAGTGTTTTCTGTAACATTCTTTTTAAGTACTGTACTTTTTATACAAAAAGCGAACCTCGCAATTTATGGCATGAATGCCATGAATTGATAAAGACGTAGATGTGAAAGAATAAAAACGAAACCAAGTCAAATTCAGTGTTCGGTATATCAAAGAGCTCAGTTTGTTTAGCCTTCCTGAACACTGGTATTTGATGCACTAATTTTTGAGGGGCCAAACCTTTTCTATTCGCACAATTTTTTCCTGATGAATTTAGACAAACATCTGAATGTAAAATATATCATTTTCTACACTTTCACCGTCAACAAAGAAGCTAGAAGATGCTTAGTACTAGAATACAGTACCCATTGTTAGGTGGTAAATGTATTTAATGTAAGTCATGTGACTGTATATCGTTGTTTTGTTTTGCGACCTGTACTGAACTAAGTGTTTATGTTCATAATAAAGGTCTTAATTCAATAGCATCAGCGATGGCTGTGGCATTGAAAAATTAACAAAAATATTTTACGGAAGTCTGAGATATTAATTTTTTCTAGCATCTACGCGTAGTGGTGCGTACCTAAAGCCCGGACTTGGAATTGGACCTAGAAATGTTTAAGTCCAAGTCCAAAAAACCCTTAATGTCCGGAGCCAAGTCCGAACTTGCAAAAAGCTATCTGTCATTTATGTTCCCTTTTTGTTCTAAACCATTTAAAAACCTTCCATAGACAGTGAAATTTGCACTGGTAAAAGACAAAAAATATGTCACACTGTACACTGGCTGTATATAATTTGCATGTATTTTTTCACGTTGCATTTCAATTCATGCTAACATGCAATTTAATATGCACCACCCCCCTCCTCCTAGAAAAAAAAGTCCTCAAAGTCCGGACCTGAACCTGAACTGCTGGACCTGAATCTGGACCTGAACCTGAATATGAGTTTAGGTACGCCCCACTATCTACGCGTATGGATTAGCATAGGGAAAATGTTGTATTTTCGGTTACCCAACCGACACTGGCAAAACCTTGCCAACCCTAGCATCTTTTAATTGGCTACTGAAAAAGGGCATAAAATATTTGACCTGGCGTCTAAATCAGACTTCCTACATTTTACACTCTGTTAACAGTTCTGGGCTTTGAACAGTTGATGAAAGAATGTTTAGTGAACATTTCACTTTTTAGTTCAGTTTCATAACATACTTGTGCTTGTACAATGCATATGTACACAATCATAATATAATGTTGAAAATACCAGTGCCTGATACATTCCAGTTGTACAGTGCATTTGTAGGACCACTTCAGCTAAAATTTAACGTTAGATACGAAACATGAGACTCTGTACCTTCTGACCCTAACTTTTCAGTACCGAAACCGGAACTTTTTTTTTTGCTTGGCCTTAGTCGGACATATTATTTTTAACTTAAGTGTTTCATCAGTTTTGACAACCTTTTCTAAGAAGGGGGTCCAAACCGACCCAACCAGTCAACCGGTCCTTACATGTTGTCTGACCTTTGACATTTTACTCACCTTTCAAATGGTGGGAAACAGCTGAACGGGAAATGACGTCATTTTCAGACGTTTTATTGTACAATTATCACAGTGACTCTAGGAGCGGTACATAAAATACTAGTATATAGCGCCGTCTCAAGGAAAATGATGGGTAATTAAAGTTGGACCACTTATCTTCTAATGACCTAGCCTTAGCGAGGTGCTAAGTAATTACTGAAGTAACTAATTTTTCGTTCTGTAGTTCATTCCGTATCAAGGAAGTTTTCCTTGTTCTGTATCAACATGTGCATTCAAACTTAAAGAAAGGGAATAAAAGACGAAACTAAGTCTTCTTCAACCGAAACTGTCTTAAGTTAGAAATGGCGGTAAATTCGTCTCTTCAAATATTCTGTGACAAATTTTTGTCACTGTCAGTCTAGAAAAACAATGGAGAACTGGAGGCACTGCGTTCCCATAGCAACGCGTCAACAATCTTTGGAAAGCACGCGGAATTGCTAATATGTTCTTCATCTTTTCTCAATATGTCATATCTAAAAACAATTCACTTTCCAACAACAAGCAACATCCTGGACTTGTAAATGCCACAGCAACGAAAAAACTGCTCGGTCGCAAAACGAACAAAAAAAGAAGTCAGACCAGTCTATTTTCATAAATCATTTTAAGACAATCGCCCACGGCAAAAAGCAAGCCACGCCTTTACCATAATTCGGTTACCAGACGAGTCAGCTACTTATCTGTGGTGGCAGCCAACGACATCGCTTCTTCTTGTGTAAAACGTTCTCTCTATTTATACGGAAGAAGAGGGGTCGTTCTAAACTTTACCAACGCCGGAAGGATAACTCTGTGACATGTCTTGGAAGTTTCACTGTACGAAGCTGTACCAACAACGCGAGGAGTCAGAACTTGTTCGTGTTGTGAGTCGCTTCGCATCTGAGAAGACCTAGTCGGACAAGTCTTCGACGGAGCGTACGCCGGAACTTGTCTACAGACTTCCTTTTACAGCGTTCTTCTCTTTTTTTTTCTTCACGAAATGTTGCGTTGGATTGCGGTGTTTTTAGGGTTTATATTACTCGTGTGGCAAGTGCAGCGACTATTTCAAGGTAAGACAAGTCTTGTACTTTTTAGCGTAGACTTTGACACACTTGGGAATAGGTTATATGTTTTGTTTTGAGAGGGGTTATGAAATCGTGTACCTACTTGTTGTTTTTTTTTTACTTTTAAACTCCGAGCTTCATACCTACGTTTATAGGAATGTAAGACTTTTCTTTTCCTTCGTCATTTGCGTCCTTATTTCAATTCTAGGACTTATATGTGTGAGTTTTTTTTAATGGTAAGAATTCAGCAGGTTTTCTGACACATTGCGCAACAGGTTGTTCGTGTGTAAATTTTTTGTGTGTAAGGGGTCCCGGAACCTTGCATCTAATGTTCTTTTATGATCTTGAAAGCGTGGATTTTTTTGGTACATTTTCACCCCATCTTAATCTGAGGGCATACCAAGCGTTACTGTTGTACGAAGTTGGTAATCATTCTGATACATCGAGAAACGGGTTATACAATTCCGTCCGAAGTTATGAAATCTTGTATCTAAATTGTTGGTTCTTTCCTGCTTTTGAGTTCGTACCTTTCACATCTACTTTTATATATATATATATTTTTTTTTTAAACTTTCTTTGTAGACATTTCAGTTGTAGGACATGTACGTAGCTTTGGACTGAAGTTAGTGATTTTCCGATACATTGCGGAACAGGTTATATAAATAATTCCGTTAGGGGTTTTAAAATCTTGTATCTAATGTTTTCCCTACTGTTGAATTCATGGATTGTATATCCACCTCTACAAATCTCCGCAAATTTTATTTACTTCGCTTTTTTTGTCGCTCATCTCATTTCTACGACGTATTTGTAGCTTTTGTATGAATCAATAGGTTTTTTTTATTACACAACAGGTTATTCATTTGTTTTGGCCAGGGTTTTAAAATCTTGTATTCAATTGTTCTTTTCTGCTTTTGAATTCATGTGTACTGTTAGAGTATCTAAGTCCATGTATCCATGTGCTTTTTCTTTCCCCTCGCCATTTTGTTACCATCTCAAATTTAGGACATCTCAGTTAATTTTTCATGAAGTAGGTCGTCAGATACACTACGAAACATGTTTCTTCGTCTTTGATTATGGAATCTTGTACCTAATTGTTCTCTTCTGCTGTTGAGTTCATTGATTTATATCTAGGTTAATATATCTATTGGCATTTTCTTTTCCTTCTTAGTTCTAGGACTTACAAGTGTCGTTTGTGAGACGTTTGTAGGTTTTCCGCACCAGGTTATTCTTTTTTTATGTGGGGGGGGGGGGGGTCAGGGTTTATAAAATCTTGTACCGTATTGTTGATTTTTTTTGGTGTTCAGTTTGTGGATTTATACCTAGGTTTATAGTCAAGAACATTTTTCTCTCGCAATTTTGTCACCATCTCATTTTTAGACCACGCCTTAGCTTTTTTTATTAAGTTACACGTTGTAGGTTTTCGATGCATTGCGCAACAAGTTTCTTTCGTGGGGGAGGGGGTATAGGAGCTACAATATATGTATTTGTATGCTGTTTTCTACCGTCCAGCTTATATCTGGAGTTTATATCTATGTTCATATATCTCTGTAACTTTTTTCTTTGCCATTTTAACGCCATCTCAATTCAAGGACATTTCAGTGACTTTTTTGTGAAGTTAGCACGTCATATGACGGATTTGTCTGTCGTCTTCTTGTCCTTATGTGTTTCGTAACCTGCAGCACAAGGAACAACATACAGGACTATGATATGATTTATTGTAAAGGAGACCTACTCCAAAGAACTATACATTCATACCAAGATGTGTTCGCGTATGCGTTACATTTCCTTTAAAATCGTGAGGATTCTCATAGCAGCCACATTTTGAGAAATGTTACCTGGCAAATACGAACATTAGGTTGAAGCAGTAGGAAAAACGCGCTGAAGAATTCTTCCGTGTGAAAAGTGTGACAAGGACATGTTTGCGGAAGGGTGACAGTTTTAGAACAATCCCTGAGGCATACTACTATTATGCGTCCATTGAAAGAGTTAGCACGCGAAGGGTCAAATGTCACTGAGCACAAAAGATTGATATCTTAAAACCTAACCCTAGATAGACCATGTTCTACAACCAATCAAATGGTTTTAGAGTTAGCTACTTCGTGAACAGAAACACGACGAACAAATCTTACATGTTCAAACACATACATAGGACCTAGCTATGGGTAAAAATCTACCGTAATTTTTTCAGTGTCCAAAGGTAGTCAATTGAAACTGAAAAAAGTACTGCCTATCACAAAGTCCCCGTTTACACTAGTGCGTAACGTTATATTCAAGGCTGTATAAGTTGCGTATTGAGACGTTGGCATACGTAAAATTTGAGACTAAAAAGTATGTTTCTGGTTGAATAATCATTCAAGCTGACTCAAAGTAGAAGTAACTTTTCCAGGCTGACTTTATCTCAGCTCCAAAAATTCAATACGCAACTCATACGGATATATAAGTGTGAAACGGTCCTATTAAGGGTCCCTTGAGGTGTTTCTGGTATCTAAATTAGTAATAATAATAATAGCTTTATTGCACAACAATTGTACGGGGTACAAAGTATGGCATCTACATAACTACAGTTCTATAACTTAACGCTTATCTAACTAATACAGAAGTTGTAGTATGGGATAAGTTTCTTACAATCATTGGAGGCTGTTACAATCATTGGAGGAATTTCTAATGTCTAAACCTTCTTTGATATATTTTCCTATATCTGTCATGCAGGGATTGTCACATGTCATGATGTATTTAAATTTGTTGATCTCAACAACGTGTGGCGGCCATATTGTTTTGTAAACCTAAATTACAATTTTTGCGAGGTTTGGCTTGTTCCACCCCGACGTTGAAAAAATGTCCATCAATCGTTTAACTTCGCCTTTTTAAATGATTATTAGTTGTTTTTTTTTGCTTGCACCGCATACCGAACTGACAGAACTGTGCGCTTCAATGCGGTGCCGTACAATCACAGTAGTACACAGTGTCCAATTTAAACTTTTGAAACATCGTAAAAAATCGTATAAAGGTCAATACAAGACTACCACCAACCATACACGACCGTGAGAGGGTGAAGGATATATCAATTTTGTACTTCATATTATCTTAATAGTAGGTCGTTCGGCAGTTCTTTGTTCCCCTTTTGCCTGTCTTGTAGGATTGAAATATGGGTTGTTTGACATCATGTTGACGTAACCACTTACAGGACCTACGTGGGTCAGGCTCATAATTACAGGGTACGGCAGTTTGAAAAGATTCCTAACCCACTTCTTTTGTTGTAAATCTGGAGTAGCGTAATTATTAGCCTACGGCGAGCTTTGGCCTGTTCAGCCAAGGGTTCGCTCGTTATACAACATCTCAGAACTGGTGGTACTAAAAAAGTACTAAAAAAAAGGTACTAAACACAAACGACAGACTTTTGAATTTCAGCAAACGTAATATTTCTGATAAGCCCATGATGGTTCAGTTATATGGATGACATCCGCTCGCGCATCAAATTTACTTAGTCTTCAAGATAGAAAAAAAGTTTTCGATAGTACTGTAAATCGCAAAGCTATTATGTGCCATATTTTGCAAACAAAATATCGAAAAACGAATACTGATGTCGTAGAATGAATGCCACAGTCAATTCAAAAGTCAAAGAAGATACAAAATAACAAAAACGAAGAATATATCTTTATATAAACCATGCTCTGTGTGGTGACTTGTTCAGCCTTCCTAGACTTAACATGAAGGCAACTTTTGCATCACTTTTGGGTTCCCAAAGGATGTCATCCATATACTGGAATTATCATGGCCTAACTGATACCTCTAAAGAAAAATTTGTTCTGCTTTTCGCATGCTTTCCTTGCTTTAAGTAGTTAACGCTGATGTGTAATCTCTTGAAGAGAGAATCACCACCGGCAGGAGTAATGTTTTTGGTTGTGTAATGTGTGTTCGCACCTGTATACGTAACTAAAGATTCTGTTCTTGGGTTTGTGTGGACAGAAACAACTTTCATGTTGACAAAATGTTTAATCTTTAAAAAGATCGTTAGTGCCATTATTTGTAGATCAATATTAAATTGTTTAATTGAAAATGGATGTCAAATCTTTTGTAAATCAATCGTCACAAGACAGCAAGGCAGCGTCTCGCTATCTCTCCCTCCCTTAGAGGTCAGAATAAAACGAATATAAAAATAATAGGAAATAAGAAGGATAATGCTTCTACATTGAAACCCCCCTCCCATATTGAAAACAGAAACCTCGGTGGCCGAATGTTGTCTGTATCATTGCACAATTACGATCAATTATTGTCCAATCAGTGTTTGATAATAAGACATCGTTTTGAGCAGGCTATAAACCTATTAAAGCAATCATTACGTTGTGGATTGCTAATCCCAAATGAAAGTTACCAACTGAAGGGACCAGACTAAAGATTCACAAAGGAGTTATTCTTGAATTTTCTTCGGCTCTGATTACATGTTTATTGTCTCATCGGCAAGTTACAAAACAAACATATCCAGCAATATGTTTTGAGAAGGTTACCTTACAAAACATAACTTAGTGTTAGAATATATATGGCAGCTGGTGTACTTGGTGCACCATAGTTTAACATATTATAAAGTAGATTAACCTTAGATAACTCTTTTGGCAACGGAAATGACCTAAGCAACGGATACAGTACAGGAGAGAGAAAGGGAGAGAAGGGAGAAAGAGATATTTATTAGTACAAACAAATCTAGAAACTAACATATTACGTCTTGAAAAATGAATGACACATTTGGCGGCCATTTGAAGACCTTTGGAGAACTAACATGGCCAATATTGGAGTCTAGGTATAACAAGGATACAACGTGTGGCAACGGCTACTACACTGTGCTAAAAAACAGATACGGTGCAACAAAATTTCATCAATAACATTAGACGGGTTACAGCACATTTATGTATGCGTGATCTGGTCTCGCATTTGGAATAATGTACAAATATATTGACCTACGTAAGAGGATATTGGCGTAGGGTATGCTAGTAGTACATGGAAGATATCGGTATGTGTTCCAGACAGAGAAAATGTGTTTTAGTTCTGATATTCAGTAACAGCGTATCTCTCTCTTTATTGTGGAATTCATCTTCGATATTTTCATGAGTTAGGAGATTTAATTACATTGTACAGACGGTCTTCCTTTTCTTAGCCTTTTGGTTGAAGTGAACAAATGAGCATCCGAACTGTTGAACAAGAAAACTTGTCAACTTAAAATTGTTGAAGAATGTATCATTATTTGCATGAGCGAGTTACGATAATGCAGTGTATTTATGCAATTCTTCCGGTGTATGCTGACCTAAAAGCTCTGGACACTCATTTTGTGAGAAATCACTGACTTGGAGAAGTTCTGAAGCTTGTGACAACGTTTGACTTCTGTTAAAGATTAAAAACAAATAGCTCGTATGTTTTTCTGCATACATTATATCTTATGCCACAAAACATTCATTTACAGGTGTCGCGACACCATTTCGCTGGTTTAACAGGGGGATTGCACTATAATAACTCCAAGCTAAGATCACAGTGCTCCAAAAGTGTGATAGCTTTAGAGACACTGGCCATGGTATGTCATCAATGTTCGGCAGGGCAGGGCTCTGCATGTGTGTAGGTGTGTCGTCAAAAAGTTACGAGGGGTGATCAATGAGTTTTCGGTCTCGCCATGAAATAATGTGCACTACATACATACAGTGCAAATTTTGGGGAATAATTAAATATTGTGGAGTCTTTCGTCAACATTTACCAAAGCTCAAATCATTGTGGTCAGTGCTTTACAGTCGAAGTTAGTGGAGAGAAAAAAAGCTACGGTTGAACTGTGATCAGAGCGGTGTCGGTCGAGTTTCCCATGCCATAATATCTTTGATAACTTTGTCAGAATATTTCATAAAGATTCACTTCAATAAGAAAGAAGGAGTTGTCTGACTTCCAGTAGAGCAAGTTGAACAATTGACCCCAGGTCGGAGCTCAATTGTACATTTTTTTAAACTTTTGGTACCGCCAAAGTAATTATTGCTGCATTGCAACGATCTGTATTTTGTAAGAACAGCATCCGCAAGAACAACAGGTAGTTGTGTAGGCGCTAGTTTCGTTGACTGTTGACAAGACAACCTATCTTCTGTAAGAACAATATCAAGACTTAAACGTGTGAAGAAAGACTAGTAGGTCGTTTTTCACATTATTGTCTGAAACAAAACAAAACAGAACAAAGAAAAACCTACCTACTGAAAAAAAAGTTGTTTGTTGTAATAAGTTCTGTGTGCTCCGTCAATTTGTACAATATTTGTTAGGCTTTATAATTCAAGCATTTCGCCATATTTTATCGCGTGCTCACATCAGTTTGTGGGGTTGGGGGGGGGGGGGGGGGTGGCATAGTTCATGCCATCAAGTCAGCAGTAACGTCAAATTAGTGTGGCCCAAAAAGCCATATAGAATCAAACTTTTCATAAAACCACCCTATAGCTACTGCGAGATGATTTTCCTATATTTGGCATTCTTTCACTTGTCTATGACCTATGATGCTATATTTTTTCTGTGAAAAGTATTCTACCAGTACTTTGTAGGACGATAATAGGCGCAGTCCAGCCAGCGCGTGAGAGGAGATCATTAAGTTGCTCATTCCGAGATAATATCTTGCGTTACTCACAAAGCACAACTAATACCCTTCTTATAAAACTCACAAGCTAGATGTAATGTACAACATTTAGAGATAACAACAGGTCGTGTGAAAAAATAAACTAGTGTTGTTTCCGGGAGACGTCAAACGTCTGGAATTATACACCAGCTGTTAACGGGGATATAAACCAGACGTTATGCAGTGTGTGTTATTTAGTAAAGGGTGTGGGAACAATTACAAGGGAACCGAAAGAAGCAAAGCATCCCTCATTTTCACCCTACACACAAATACCAGTTATTTTTTTTAAAAGGAACTCCAATGACTAAGCCATTTTTAGATTCAAACTCTTGTAACTTTTGCAATCTGTAAGATTTCTCACCGTTCAGAACAGCCTGTTTGAGTAAATGCATTTCTACTTAATCTTCGAGTAGGCTAGGATTGAGTAGAAAAGCATTTACTCAAACAGGTTCTTCTGAACGGTTGCCAGAAAAAACGAGGACGAATAGAGAAAATGCAGAAAAGGTCATAAAAAGACCATCAAAACAACCCCAAACGTAGACATAGAAATTTCTAGCAATGATCCTTGTTCGCCTGATTGGTCAATATAATAACGAATTATAAAACAGAAGATTTGATTTGTTAAGTGCGCCAAATGGTATTATTGTTCGTTGAGCTTATGAATGCCGGAATGATGTTGACACGTGTACAAATAGCACGTAATATAAAGCAACAACTTAAGCTATCATTCTTGGACTCTGCAATGGATAAAGTTAACATATAGATGTGTAAAAGCATGCTAATCATATTTTCTGTTTTCTTTATCATACACGTAGATCGTCTCCGCAAAATTAACGCACTAATCGGTTTTGTTTTGAAAGGATTGTATGTCTATAAAATTGCTTGCAGACAGTGGATTAAAACGGTTAAACAGTAACATGTCTATAACACACTGAAGCTAGCCTTTGAATTAATAAGCAGGTTTTCCAAATGATCATAGTAGCGAGCCCTCGAAAGTCAACTATCACCCTCCCCAAGATGGCCGCTTGCTGCCTCATGCCATATGATATACATGTGTCAAACAATACAATAGTCAGATCCAGTGCAGTTACGTCAGACATTAGGTAATGGGCCATATACATGGTACAATTTGCCAAATGAAAACATACGGTAAAGCGTTCATATATAATACAATACACTTCATTTCAAAGGCTGGTTTGTAATCATTTCACAATCTGGAAGAACAAGCCAAGATACGTTTTACATCTTCCCTGTCCAACAATGACCGGGTCTACACACTCGGAGTACTCTCAGTCGGTGTCAACACTTCTGAAATACACTGTGTAATAAACATATGTACCAACAGACTCGAAAACGCACTTGTAAACTCAGCCGTTGACAGTACAGCGTTTGAACAGGTGTTTACACTGATACAAACACATAACACGGTCTAGTGACAGACAATGGTTTTAAAACCAATCCAACAAGTCAACGAATCTTTTTAAAATCCGTGACACGCACGGCATCTGGACGAAAGTGGGACATATATTGTGTAGAATGGACATGATTATCATATCGAGATCTTGCCAAGGAATTTACAAAAACTTTACTACGTATGCTAAAAGAATGTTCACAACGAATGGTAGCAGACTATGTTGTAAAAGTCATAGCAAAAAGAATTACCATCTATGATTTGATTTCAGAATTGCTCTATGCTAAAGCACGTACTCTGCATATTCGGACGTTCTTTTAGACAACACAATTCGAAATGTTAGCCTATAATTCAAGAGTCTTTCTGCTGTTACTATATCATTTGTATAATATCCTCTATCATTGCTGATCATGATCTTTTGATTTTATGACCATTTACGACGATACCTCGTATGTCATTTGCCTACGTACATAGGAGTCTAGCACCAGAGCTGACTATGTTAGTGCGTCACAAAACAAACGTGACGTGTTTGCTTGGGGACATTTCGACACTTTTTTTAGAAGAGGGGAGGGGAGACGCCCCCCCAATCAGTAGTTGCACAGAAGATGCTTCAAATACTAGTAAAGTACCATTTCTAAGGGAAATAAACATGCTTTGCTCTATTCATTAAGAAGTAACAGAAATGTAATTGAGGTAAATGTCGGAATTTATGTCTTTTTACAAATATGTAGCCCTGGTGCTTAACCCATGTATATCAAAATATCAATTCTATCAAAAAAGGTTTTCTAGAGCATTGACGCAAGTATTTTGAACAAAAATCAAGTTTCTGAACTTTTTCGGCTATGCTTTTTATTTTTCTATTTTGATTATGACTCATGTTTTGATTATATGCTCCTGCTAGAGCAGGCAACATGTTGTCTAATTTGTGACGATAATCTGTCGTTTAGACTACTACCGGTAATTGATTAACCCTTTGACATTTAAGAAACCAATTATCACCTATTATGATGTCACTTTAAGATTAGGTCGTCCAACGAGTTTACTCGAGCCACACTGCTATGGCAAACCGATTCGAGAATTAAGAATGGATTTCTTATAATTGACTATAATACACGTCGCTACCAAAATAAGCCTTTTTGAACCGTTTTTACACCGTTTCAGCCGTTGCCTTCGTAAGGAATGATTAGGTGAGGTAATTTACCTTACCGTAACATGTACAACGTGTACAACAATGAAATATGGAGTTGAATAACAACATTGTTTGATATGCAGGCCGGTGTTTTATCTAACAGATGTTCTAGTGATCATATGTGACCTAATAGCAATTCTGACTAGTTAACATAGCACTGCAGCTTAGGTGTCGCTGCTTAAGATAAAGATGCGATCCAAAACGTCGTTGAATGAAACAATTGACTGTCATTACACAGAATGTTGGAATGTATTTATTTGCCAACGTGAAAAAATATTCACATATCATTGTAAATTATTTCCAACGTTTGTTTTCACTCTGCTGTTGAACACATATAAATATTCACAGAGACATACACACACACAGACACACACACACACACACACACACACACACACACACACACACAAACAAGCACATACACACACATTCACACACAAACACAAACACACTAAACATACACAAGTAGTATAGTAGGGACACGCTGCTATTATTTATTCAGGCGCAAAGCAGGCGCAGGTCAGAGGTCATCGTCTGACGGTCTAGTCTAGGGGTATTTTTCTGAGCTCTGGATAGGGGTGAAAGAGGGGTCAAGTCGACCTTTTGACCCACCAAGGTAACTATGACACCCTCCAATGACCCCCCCTGACCCCCCCCTCCAATCATGAGGGACATGCCCTTATTTGGCCTGGTTGTAAGGCTCTACGCCTTTTTCTTTAATCAATCTATTTTTTTTTTGGGTTGAACCAAGGCTCAGGTCGACCTTCCTACCCACCGAGGAAATTCTTACACCCCCCCTAACACCACCCCCACCCCCCTCTCGTGAGACATGCCCTTACTTGCCCTGGCCGTAAGGCTAAACGCCGGGAGGCCTTCCTTTTTTCGTTATTTTATCTAGTTTTATCGTACAGGTTAGTTTTACGTACGAAAATATACCATGTATATGTACGTGAAGTGAATCCTTGCTTTGGAGTTGCTATACGTGTTGTTCCGGAGTAAAAACACTGCTCCGGAGTATGCTCCGGAGTAAGTGAGTAAGCATATTAGTTGTAAGACAGTATAATTGTCATGTATGTACGGACATATACCGGCTATATGTACATGCAGTGAAACATTGCTTTGGAGTAACTATACGTGTTGCTCCGGAGTAAAAACACTGCTCCGGAGTAAAAATACTGCTCCGGAGTATGCTCCGGAGTAAGTGAGTAAGTATATTTGTTGTAAGTAAGTATATTTGTTGTAAGTATGTATATTTGTCATGTACGTACGACCATATACCATCTATATGTACATGCAGTGAAACATTGCTTTGGAGTAGCTATACGTGGTGCTCCGGAGTAAAAACACTGCTCCGGAGTAAAAATATTGCTCCGGAGTATGCTCCGGAGTAAATGAGTAAGTATATTTGTTGTAAGTATGTATATTTGTCATGTACGTACAAATATATACCATTTATATGTACATGCAGTGAATCATTGCTTTGGAGTAACTATACGTGTTGCTCCGGAGTAAAAACACTGCTCCGGAGTAAAAAAACTGCTCCGGAGTATGCTCCGGAGTTAGTGAGTAAGTATATTCGTGTTAAGTAACGCATACGTATTTGCCATGTACGTGCCTGTTATGTAGACATATATCAACACAACAACACAAAAGACATTAGTGTACGGTGATCCTATCACTTGACGTGTATAAAAAATATATCAAGGAATTCATAACCAACGTATATTTCGTCCTATATGTGAAACATGGTATCACATCAGGAAAGAAAAGTTGTACTGCAAACGATATGGCGACCTCACATTACTTCAGGACGAGGTAACCATATTTCTTCATCAGTGTCTGTTCTGAGACCCACTTCTTGCCGTATTCGATCTCATTACTGTAACGAGGCAACGCAGCGAACTCTATTAGATAAAACTTTTTGCCAGCGCGCTTCGTCTGTTTGATGACACTTTGAGGAACATCGCCTGGCTGGTGAGGTAGTGCGATGGACCAGTCTCGATAGAGTGTCCACTCCTCGTCGTCACCGCTGTGGTAGCCGCTGTCGTAGCCGGTACGTTCACTGTCATCAGATGATACCGTCCCGGAGGACACATCTGTCCCTGTATCACTATCGGAACCACTTTGAGCGCTGTCGGTTTCTTCTGTGGAGTCTCCCTGCTCAGAGCCCATCACAGATTCGGCGTCCGAGACGTTTTCTTCATCTTGTGACGCCGTCGAACCCCCATCTTCGGAACCAACCGTGTCCGTATCGTGTTCAGACGACACGTCAGAGTCGTCGAAAACATCGCGCTCCCGGTAAGAGCCCGTCTCGGCATCAACGACGACTTCTCCCGAGGCAACATCTGACTTGTCTCGGTGTTTTCTTTCCATATGACGCTCGAGGTTGAACGCACGATCAAATTCCCGATCACAAATTTCGCAGACGTGAGGCATACTTTTTGTTCGGTGGACAGAAGGGAAATGATAAGGTATTAATGTGCACACATATATTTGTCGCGCATGAAAGTTTTTAAGGGCTCGTACGTTTATCTTGTATACACCCCTGGATGCATCTACGTTTCATTCATGACAGGCGGCACCGTGTCTGTTCATGTAACTGAGCT
>NC_049993.1:2299661-2309863 GCF_000003815.2 Branchiostoma floridae | reverse complement strand
AGTCGCATCCAGGATGTATACAAGATAAACGTACGAGCCCTTAAAAACTTTCATGCGCGACAAATATATGTGTGCACATTAATACCTTATCATTTCCCTTCTGTCCACCGAACAAAAAGTATGCCTCACGTCTGCGAAATTTGTGATCGGGAATTTGATCGTGCGTTCAACCTCGAGCGTCATATGGAAAGAAAACACCGAGACAAGTCAGATGTTGCCTCGGGAGAAGTCGTCGTTGATGCCGAGACGGGCTCTTACCGGGAGCGCGATGTTTTCGACGACTCTGACGTGTCGTCTGAACACGATACGGACACGGTTGGTTCCGAAGATGGGGGTTCGACGGCGTCACAAGATGAAGAAAACGTCTCGGACGCCGAATCTGTGATGGGCTCTGAGCAGGGAGACTCCACAGAAGAAACCGACAGCGCTCAAAGTGGTTCCGATAGTGATACAGGGACAGATGTGTCCTCCGGGACGGTATCATCTGATGACAGTGAACGTACCGGCTACGACAGCGGCTACCACAGCGGTGACGACGAGGAGTGGACACTCTATCGAGACTGGTCCATCGCACTACCTCACCAGCCAGGCGATGTTCCTCAAAGTGTCATCAAACAGACGAAGCGCGCTGGCAAAAAGTTTTATCTAATAGAGTTCGCTGCGTTGCCTCGTTACAGTAATGAGATCGAATACGGCAAGAAGTGGGTCTCAGAACAGACACTGATGAAGAAATATGGTTACCTCGTCCTGAAGTAATGTGAGGTCGCCATATCGTTTGCAGTACAACTTTTCTTTCCTGATGTGATACCATGTTTCACATATAGGACGAAATATACGTTGGTTATGAATTCCTTGATATATTTTTTATACACGTCAAGTGATAGGATCACCGTACACTAATGTCTTTTGTGTTGTTGTGTTGATATATGTCTACATAACAGGCACGTACATGGCAAATACGTATGCGTTACTTAACACGAATATACTTACTCACTAACTCCGGAGCATACTCCGGAGCAGTTTTTTTACTCCGGAGCAGTGTTTTTACTCCGGAGCAACACGTATAGTTACTCCAAAGCAATGATTCACTGCATGTACATATAAATGGTATATATTTGTACGTACATGACAAATATACATACTTACAACAAATATACTTACTCATTTACTCCGGAGCATACTCCGGAGCAATATTTTTACTCCGGAGCAGTGTTTTTACTCCGGAGCACCACGTATAGCTACTCCAAAGCAATGTTTCACTGCATGTACATATAGATGGTATATGGTCGTACGTACATGACAAATATACATACTTACAACAAATATACTTACTTACAACAAATATACTTACTCACTTACTCCGGAGCATACTCCGGAGCAGTATTTTTACTCCGGAGCAGTGTTTTTACTCCGGAGCAACACGTATAGTTACTCCAAAGCAATGTTTCACTGCATGTACATATAGCCGGTATATGTCCGTACATACATGACAATTATACTGTCTTACAACTAATATGCTTACTCACTTACTCCGGAGCATACTCCGGAGCAGTGTTTTTACTCCGGAACAACACGTATAGCAACTCCAAAGCAAGGATTCACTTCACGTACATATACATGGTATATTTTCGTACGTAAAACTAACCTGTACGATAAAACTAGATAAAATAACGAAAAAAGGAAGGCCTCCCGGCGTTTAGCCTTACGGCCAGGGCAAGTAAGGGCATGTCTCACGAGAGGGGGGTGGGGGTGGTGTTAGGGGGGGTGTAAGAATTTCCTCGGTGGGTAGGAAGGTCGACCTGAGCCTTGGTTCAACCCAAAAAAAAATAGATTGATTAAAGAAAAAGGCGTAGAGCCTTACAACCAGGCCAAATAAGGGCATGTCCCTCATGATTGGAGGGGGGGGGGTCAGGGGGGGTCATTGGAGGGTGTCATAGTTACCTTGGTGGGTCAAAAGGTCGACTTGACCCCTCTTTCACCCCTATCCAGAGCTCAGAAAAATACCCCTAGACTAGACCGTCAGACGATGACCTCTGACCTGCGCCTGCTTTGCGCCTGAATAAATAATAGCAGCGTGTCCCTACTATACTACTTACACACAACAAACAAAATTTAAGATTTCCATGCAACTATTTCTTATGCCACGCCACGCCACCTTGTGCACTCCTAGATTAGATTCATCGCTTTACACATTTATGGTCAATATAATTGTTAATACTTCTGTCGGTTCGCGGAATCTGATATCTGTTACTTTTTTTTCAGGTCGCACAAGCCAGGCTGGACAAAGTCACCAGGCAGACCATAGAGAACTGACAATGAAGCAAGAGTCGCAAAGACATGATAGATTTAGAAGAAACGACGAATCAGAAGAAGAAAGCACAGATAAAACGATGGAAATGCAAACCCTTTCATTACCAAAGGAGTCAGCAAAAATAACGTTGGATGACAAAACAGAAACACAAAACCGTGTGCAAAGCAGGACGGATGTTACATATCCTACTGATCATACTAATGGAATTACGGTGGTTGAGCGAACTGAACGAACTACCTATTCCGACCTTGTGAGAAACACAATGTCATTTCATACGGGAAGGACTGAAAAAATGTCGTCAGAATCGTTGCAAACAACGGATATTCTGTCGACAATGCTTGAGGATAAAGAGAGAACGTTGGAGACAAAGTCTCAAAGTACAGGCCACAGAACTAGTTCATCAACTACAGAAGATGTCATGACATCAGAGAGACATCCAACCGAGTCATATTCTATGGAACCCAGTACTGTAAATATAGGAGATACAACGGAATCTACATCATTGCAGACTCTGATAATGCCTACAACGGTTGGACAACCTGTGGAATCAACGACTAGAGGTACTATAGATCAGGGAACTTTTACCAGATTCGAAACAACTCGGCAATATACAGATGTTGAGAGTCCGTTGCCAACAATTTTGCCTACCACAGAAGCCTCTACACTCGCCGGTTTGGATACCATAAGAGAGGTAACGTTATACCATGTTTTATTTACTGTCAACTGTATTACTTACATTAACAACATGATCCACCTCAGAAACAAAATGTTTTAGTGTGCCTAAACTTTTCCACCCGCTTAGATTTAACATAACTGTTTAATAGAGGTATATATACACTTATTAACATTAGCCCTTTTCAGACCGGGCCTTTTTGGTAATTCTGGGCCGGGAGTGCTTTTGAAGCTTACATATGATCACTAAATTTTGTGTAGAGTAAAGATTAAGTATAAGAAACGAAGGAAATTCGACGTCATTTTGACGCAACATGACGTCATTATGGCGTTATTTATATGATTGTATTAGCTAGAACCATGGACAAAAAGGTATTCCCAGAATACTTTAAGGTATGCTACACATTGTAAGAGGAAGTGTTGATTGCAGAAAATGTCTGCTACGACTTCTGTTGCCAATACCAACATCAATGACGTCGAAATAATGTTATAAAATGACGCCATACATATTTGATTTCCCTTATCCACGGTAAAACAAAGTGTTTCAATGTGGCCCAACTTTCCCGCCCTATTAGATTTGCCACAACTATTTGTAGAGGTATACATACACTAACCTTAACAATGTCCGGGCCGTTCTCTATCCTAAATACAAGTACAACATGAGTGGGCCAGAGACTGAGTATGTATACGGTGAAAGTAGCACCCCGTCCTTCTTTAATGTTTAACACACACTGTACTCTATGGCTTCCAATTGTAGTCTATAATACCCCCTTTCCACTAGGATGGCGCTCTCACCGCGCTCTCTCTGCGACCTAAAATTTGACATATCGTTCAACAAATTGTCTAGAAAAGAAACGAATCTTTTTATAGTGTGTGAGTTTTGTTGTCTTCTCGGTCACACTTTTACATTTTGTATGATATACCCCGTGTGAAAGCGAAGGATACACATACCCTATGTAGGTCGCAGTGAGAGCACAGCGACAGCGCAGCTCAATCACCGTCTAGTGGAAAAGGGGTCTTAGATACTATCAATTGCTCTACTCTCCACAGACATCAACAGCTGTGCTATCAGAAACAGAGACATCTTTAACCACCACAAAAGCTCCAAACACGGTATTTGAGGACACAACTCCAAAGACAATATACAAGAGCTCCACGACACAACTTTCTTCTTCAAGTCAAACTACATCCACGATTTCATACTCAACTCCACAAACAACAGAGATGCATAGCACACAATCACAGTATCCATCGGTACCGTCAACGACTACAACATCAACTGAAACAATCAGTGAAGATATCTTATCATCGGAGGTGCCAACAACGCTAAATCCCACAAACGAAAGAACAACTTCTTCAAGCTTGAGCTCACAAGCCACGACACAAACCACGCACACAACCAATGCAGGACCAACTTCTATCTCACCCTCCACAACAGAGCAAAGAACAACACTTCTCATCCCCAAAGATACTTCAACAATCACATTTCTTGAAGAGACCACAGTTCCTGGCGAGGCAACTGTACAGAAAAGCACACAACGATCACCTACACTAAGATCTACCTTAGACACAACCACACAATCGAAAACGTCTCATGGGTTGAGTACGAATGGAAGAGGGTTTGCTACAACACAGTTAACGACAGAGCAAAGCACACTCACACCTACCGTTGAGGAGACAACAGTTTATAAAACAACGGTGCAAACCAGCACAAAAGTACCATCCACACTCAGGTCTACGTTCGATGCAACCACACTGTTAGAAACGACTCAGTCAAGTACGCAGGAAACAAGTTTAGCTACATTGCAAGGAGCCACAGAGCCAAGTACGCGGGCGTCTACTCTCGAAGAGACTACGGTGCATGAGAAGACAACGGTGCACATCAGCACAATAGAACCGTCAACTATCATTGCAGAAACGACTGAAGAGCCAAGTACACAAGAAAGCAGGATTTCTCAAACTGAGGTAACACCGGGGCAAAGCACACAGGAATTAACTTTTCCTGAGACTACAGTCCTTGTCAAAACAACGGACCACACCAGCACAGTGAAACCGTCGACAATGCGATCCGGTCTTGACTCCACGGCACTGTTGGCAACGACTCATGACCAAAGGACGACTGGAGGCAGATTCTCTACAACGCAAGTAGCAACCGAGCAAACTGAATCTACTCTTCATGCGACTACTGCTTCTGACGAGACAACAGTACAAACCAGCACTGAGGAACCGTCGACAATCATGTCCATTATTAAAGCCACTTCTCTATTGGAAACAACTTCTGAACCAAGCACGCAAGGTAGCAAGTTTACTACAATCCAGGTAACAACGGAGAAAAGCACACCAGTATATACTTTGAAAGAGACTACGGTCTCTGAAGAGAAAGAAACAACGGTGGAAAGCCACGCAGAAGATGTGTCGGCAATCGGTTCTACTCTCGACACCATAACACTTTTGGAAATGACTCAGAAAAGTACGCAAGGAAGTGAGTTTACTACAATGCAGGTTACAACAGAGCAAAGCACTCCATTGTCTACTTTGAAAGAGACTACGGTCCCTGAAGAGAAAGCGACAACGGTGCAAAGCCACACAGAAGATGTGTCGGCAATCGGTTCTACTCTCGACACCGTAACACTTTTGGAAATGACTCAGAAAAGTACAAGAGGAAGTGAGTTTACTACGATGCAGGTTACAACAGAAATAAGTACAACTGGGTCTAATTTTTACGATACTACTAACTCTGAAGAGACAACAGTGCACACTAGCACAAAAGAGCCGGTGACAACCAGTTTTGACGCCACAACAACGTTGGAAAATACCCATCGACCAAGTACACAAGAAACTACAATACGCGGATCAACAGAGCAAAGTACGCTGTCATCTACTGGTGAAGAGAGCACGGTTCTAGACGAGACAACCGTGCACACCAGCACAGAAGAACCAAAGACAACCCGCTCCACTCTTGACACGACTAGTCAGTCAAATACGCAAGGAAGCATATTTTCTACGGTGCAGGTAACAACAGAACAAAGCACAACTGAATCTAATCTTCTCAAGACGACGACAACTGCCCCTGACGAGACGACAGTGCACACCAGCACAATAGAACCGGTGACAACCATTCCCATATTTGACACAACAACACAGCTTGAAACGACTCATCAGCCAAGTACGGAAGAAAGTATTACGTCTACAACAATGCAGGTAACAAAGCTCGCATCTACTTTCGAAGAGAGCACCGTCCCCGACAAGACGACAGTGCACGCCAGCACAGAAGAACCAACGACAATCAGGTCTGCCCTTCACACAACCACATTGTCGGGTAAGACCATTCAACCAAGTACGCAAGCAACCAGGTTTCCGACAGTGCAGGTTACAACGGAGCAAAGTACGCAGACATCTACTCTCGAAGAGAGCTCTGCCCCTGGCAAAACAACAGTACAGACCAGCACAGAAGAACCTTCGACAATCAGGTCTACACTTCACACAGCGACATTGTCGCGAACGACCCGTCAACCAAGTACGCAAGCAACCGAGTTTCCAACAATGCAGGTTACAACGGAGCAAAATGCGCTGACATCTACTCTAGAAGAGATCACATCTACTGATGAGACAACGGTAGTAACCAGCACAGAAGAACCGACGACAACCAGTTCTATCCTTGATACTACAGAACCGTTGGAAACGACTCAACAGCCCACACAAGAAACAAGTTTAACACCAACGAAGGGAGCAACATGGAAAAGTACTTTGACATCTACTCCCAAAGAGACTACCCCTTACGATACCACAGCGCAGACCATTACAGAAGAACCATCGACAAGCAAGACCACCTTTCGCAAAACCACATTGTCGGGAACGACCGTTGTACCAAGTACGCAAGCAACCAGGTTTCCGACAATGCAGGTGACAACGGAACAAAGTACACTGACATCTACTCCTGAAGAGACCCCTGGCGACACAACTGCGCAAGCCAGCACAGTAGAACCGTCGACAATCAGTTCCCCCCTTGACACGACATCAGTGTTAAAAACAACTCACCAGCCAAGTACGAAGGGAAATAGTTTTTCGACATTGCAGGTAACAACGGAGCAAAGCACACTGGGATCTACTGATACCACAGTCCTTGGTGAAACAACAGAACACACCAGTACAGAAAAACCGCCGACAATCAAATCCACCCTTGGCACTACATCACTATATGAAACGACTCAACGCCAAAGTACGGAAGGAAATAGGCTCTCGACTTTGCAGGAAACAACGAAGCAAAGTACACTGACATCTACTCCTGAAGAGACCCCTGGCGACACAACTGGGCAAGCCAGCACAATAGAACAGTCGACAATCATTTCCCCCCTTGGCACAACATCACTGTTAAAAACAACTCACCAGCCAAGTACGCAGGGAAATAGTTTTTCGACATTGCAGGTTACAACGGAGCAAAGTACTCTAGCATCTACTGCGAAAGAGACCACAGTCCCTGGCGAAACAACAGAACACACCAGCACGGAAAAACCGTCGACAATCAGTTCCACCCTTGATACAACATCACTGTTGGAAACAACTCATCAGCCAAGTACACAAGGAAATAGGCTTTCAACATTGCAGGTTACAACGGAGAAAAGTACACTTACATCTACTCTTGAACAAAACACAGTTCCCGATGAGACAACCAGTGAATTTATCAACAGTCACCAAAGAAATGACGGCAACAGATCGCTCTTCTTCAACAGCAGTTATATCAGAACTGCCAACAACTGTTCATATCTCTACGGAAAGACCAACGACAACCGATGACACAACAATTGAAACATCAACGGAACCACTTACCATTCAGTCAACATCTACATCGTCTTCAAAAACAGCTCACAGTACTCAAACCCCGACATCCTTTGATACGTCAACGATACCGACATCAAATGCGCACACTACACAATACTTGAGTTCGCCTATTCATAGCACAGCTGTACCTACTTTGCCTACCTCTCAGGAACAGACCACCACTTCGGTCAAAACAAATGCTCCAACCACTATATCACCTACAACGGAGTTAACAACATCTTCGTCAACTGTCGTTACAACGCCAACAACAATTGTACTGGATACAACGACAGATTATATGACAACCCACCATTCTCCAAGCCAAAAAACAACATCAGAACCTGCGTCTACAAGCGGTTCCACAAAGGCAACGACAACTAAGCTCACAACTGGCCACACAACAATACAGTCTACTCCGCAGTCGACTCTAGATACAACCAAAAGATCGTCATCTACCACCTCGTCTCAAGTAACCACCGTTCTACAAAGTACAAAAGTTCCAAGCACACTATCGCAGAGGTTAGAGCAAACAACTTTAGCAACATCCGGATCACCTTCCACACATGAAACTTCGACATTCGTAAAAACTTCATCTGCAACGTCGACGTATCATTTATCAACTGGTCAGACGACAAGACAGGCAGCAACGACGGAACCTACGTCAACAAGGGTCTCCACGGAGGCTACAACAAACATTCTCACCACGAACTCAGAAAAGAGCACGCCAGCATCTAGTCCTAAAGGGACCTCTGTCTCTGACCAGTCAACAGTACTGACTAGTACCCAAAGACCATCCACGTTGGAGTCCACCATTGATACAACTGCAATGTTGGCTACGACACACCAGTCAAGTACGCAAAGAACCACCTTTCGCACTGTACCTGGCACAAAGGAACCAACTACACTGACATCTACTCTCGCTGAGACAACAGCCCCTACTGTAACAACACTTCAGACCAGCACACAAAGAACAACCAGATTTTCCACTCAAGGCGGCAGCACATTGCAAGATGATTCGACCCTTGGCACTACATCACTATATGAAACGACTCAACACCAAAGTACGCAAGGAAATAGGCTTTCGACATTGCAGGGAACAACGAAGCAAAGTACACTTACATCTACCCCTGAAGAAACCACCGTTCCTGATGAGACAACAGAGCATATATCAACAGTCACCAAAGAAATGACGGCAACAGATCTCTCTTCCTCAACAGCAGTTATGTCAGAACTGCCAACAACTTTTCATATCTCAATGGAAAGATCAACGACGTCCAAGGACACAACAGTTGAAACATCAACGGAACCACTTACCACTCAGTCTTCGAAAACAGCTAGCAGAACACAAACTACGACATCCTTTGATGCATCAACGATGACAACATCAAATGCGCACACTACACAATACTTGAGTTCGCCTATCTATAGCACAGCTGTACCTACTTTGCCTACATCTCAGCACGCGACCACCACTTCGGTCACAACAAATGCTCCAACCACTATATCTCCAACAATGGAGTTAACAACACCGATATCTACTGAATCACCCACCATATCCAAATCTTCGTCGACTGTCGTTACAACGCCAACAACAATTGTACTGGATACATCGACAGATTATATGACAACCCACCATTCTCCAAGCCAAAAAACAACATCAGAACCTGCGTCTACAAGCGGTTCCACAGAGGCAACGACAACTAAGCTCACAATTGGCCACACAACAACACAGTCTTCACCGCAGTCGACCATTGATACAACCACAAAGTTGCCAACTACCACATCGTCTCAAGTAACCACCGTCCAACAAAGTACAAAAGTTCCAAGCACATTATCGCAGACGTTAGAGCAAACAACTTTAGCAACATCGGGATCACCTTCCACACATAAATCTTCCACTGTCATAACAACTTCATCTGCAACGTCGACGTATCATTTTTCAACTGATCAAACTACAAGACAGGCAGCAACGACGGAACCTACGTCAACAAGGGTCTCCACGGAGGCTACAACAAACATTCTCACCACGAACTCAGAAAAGAGCACGTCAGCATCTAGTCCTAAAGGGACCTCTGTCTCTGACCAGTCAACAGTAGTGACCAGTACCCAAAGACCATCCACGCTGAGGTCCACCATTGATACAACTGCAATGTTGGCTACGACTCACCGGTCAAGTACGCAAAGGACCACCTTTCGTACAGTACCTGTCACAGTGGAGCCAACTACGCTGACGTCTACTCTTCCTGAGACCACAACACCTACTACAACAACACTTCAGACCAGCACACAAGAAACAACCGGATTTTCTACTCAAGACGGCAGCACATTTCAAGATGATTCGACCACCGGTCAATCTTCAGTACATTCCCCAACTCGAACGACTGAAGTAATCATCCCGACC
>NC_049993.1:2287804-2291602 GCF_000003815.2 Branchiostoma floridae | reverse complement strand
CTACTAGTCTAGAACAGCGACAGATCATTTGACAACGTCCAAGGCCTCTACCGAGAAACCAACAACGGAGTATGCTTCCACGGAGTTTCCAATACATTCTATAACAAAATTACATAGTACTGTCCTTGAAACAACGACGGAGCATTTGACAACTTCTCAAATCTCTACCGAGAATCCAACAACAGAAACAGTTTCCACAAAGTTTCCAACACAAACTACAAAGCCAACAACGGGAACAATGTCAACAAGTCATTCTGCACAAACTGCAACAAACATACATTCTACTGTCCCTGACACAACGACAAATCATCTGACAACGGAAGTCTCTACCGAGCAACCAACAACGAAGTCCACAGAGTTAACAACGATGGCTACAACAAACATACAAACTTCTGTCCTAGAAACAACGGAGGGACTGACAACTTACCAAACCTCTACTGATGAGCCAACAACAGAGCCCATGTCAACGACATTTTCAACAAAGAGTACAACAGACATCTATACTATTAGTCCAGAAACAACAACGGGAGAAGTGACAACCTATCAGACCTCTACAGCGGAGGCAACAACGGAGCCCATATCCACAAGGTTTCTAACAAAGAGAACAACTGACACACTTACTTCTGTCCCTGAAACAACGGAGGACAAATTGTCTACTTACCATATCTCTACCAAGGAACCGACAACGCAGCAGTTGTCGACAAGGCCTCCAGCAACATATACATCAAATATACACACTACAGTCCAAGATACAACGACGGAACATTTGACAAACTACCAAACCTCTACAGAGGAGCCAACAACAGAGCCGATGTCTACAAAGGTTTCAACTAAGTATACAACAAACATACATACGTCTAGTCCTGAGATAACGACGGAACAAATGTCAACCTACCATACCTCTACCGAGCAGCCAACAACGAAGCCAGAACCAAAGGCTACAACAAACATACATAGTACTCGTCCAGAAACAACATCGTCAGCAACCTTGGAACCTGCCTCTACTAGGGTTGCCACAAAGGCTACATCAAATGTGGTTACTGCCAATCCAACAACAATAGAGTCAACGTCAAGGGCTACCCTAGACAGAACAACACTGTCGTCAACGGATGGTGAGCAAAGTACTGGGCGTCCAACCCATAAAGCCCCCACCACTGATTTTCTTGAAATTTCACTTCCTATAACGAGTGTATTTGAAACAACGGAACAATTGAGAACTCACCAGATGTCTACCGAGAAACTAACAACGGGGCCTATGTTGACAAGCCTTTCAACAAATCCTGCAACAACGACGGAATATCAGACAACTCCTAATATATCAAGAGAGAAGCCAACGACGGAATCTGTGTCGGCAAGCAAACACACTTCTAGTCCAGAAACAAAGACGGATCATTTGACAACGTACCAGGCCTCTTCCGAGCAGCCAACAACCGAGTCTGTGTCCACAGAGTTTACAACAAACTCTGTAACAAGCGAACACACTACTAGTCCAGAAACAAAGACGGATCGTTTGACAACGTTCCAGGCCTCTACCGAGCCGCCATCAACGGAATTTGTGTCCACAGAGTTTCCAATACAATCTACAACAAACATACATACTACTGTCCTTGAAACAACGACGGAACATTTGACAACTTCCCGAATCTCTACCGAGAAGCCAACAACGGAGTCTGTTTCGGCAAAGTTTCCAACACAAACTACAACACATATACACAGTACTGTCCCTGAAAAAACGACGGAACATTTGACAACTTCTCAAATCTCTACCGAGAATCCAACAACGGAAACAATGTCCACAAAGTTTCCAACACAAACTACAACTAACATACATAGTACTGTCCCTGAAACAACGACGGGACATTTGACAACTTCTCAAATCTCTACCCAGAAGCCAACAACGGAAACAATGTCCACAAAGTTTCCAACACAAACTACAACACATATACATAGTACTGTCCCTGAAAAAACGACGGAACATTTGACAACTTCTCAAATCTCTACCGAGAATCCAACAACGGAAACAATGTCCACAAAGTTTCCAGCACAAACTACAACAAACATACATACTACTGTCCCTGAAACAAGGACAAATCATCTGACAACGGAAGCCTCTACTGAGCAGCCAACAACGAAGTCCACAGAGTTGACAACGATGCCTACAACAAACATACAAACTTCTGTCCGAGAAACAACGGAAGGACTGACAACTTACCAAACCTCTACTGAGGAGCCAACAACTGAGCATACATCAACGAGGTTTTCCACAAAGTTTACAACAGACATCCACACTATCAGTCCAGAAACAGCAACGGAAGAAGTGACAACCTATCAGACCTCTACAGAGGAGGCAACAACGGAGCCCATATCCACAAAAATTACAACTGACACACTTACCACTGTTCCTGAAACAACGGCGGACAAGTTGACAACTTACCAGACCTCTACAGAGGAACCGACAACGCAGCAGTTGTCGACAGGGGTTCCCACAATTACTACATCAAATATACACACTACGGTTCAAGATACAACGACGGAACATTTGACAAACTAACAAACCTCTACAGAGGAGCCAACAACAGAGCCGATGTCTACAAAGGTTTCAACTAAGTATACAACAGACATACATACGTCTAGTCCTGAAATAGTGACGGAACAAATGACAACCTATCAAACCTCTACTGATCATCCTACAAAGGAGCCAAAGGCTACAACAAACATACATAGTACTCGTCCAGAAACAACATTATTAGCAACGTCGGAACTTGCCTCTACTAGGGTCTCCACAAAAGCTACATCAAATGGGGTTACTGCCAATCCAACAACAATAGAGTCAACGTCAAGGGCTACCTTAGACAGAACAACACTGTCGTCAACAAGTGGCCAACCAAGTACTGATCTTCCTACTGAAGAAGCTCCCACAACTGGTTTTCCAACAATTTCCACCGACAATACAAGTCCTTTAACGAGTGTACTTGAAGAAACGACGGAACATTTGACGACTCACCTGATGTCTAGTGAGAAGCCAACAACAGAGCCTATATCGACAAGATTTTCAACAAATCCTACAACAACGACTGGTAAGGCAAGTACTGGTTACATAACACAAGAAGCCCCCAGCACTCGTTTTCCAACAATTTCCACCGACCATACAAGTCCTTTAACGAGTGTATTTGATCATACGACGGAGCATTTGACAACTTCTCAAATCTCTACCGAGAATCCAACAACGGAGCCTATGTCGACTAGCTTTTCTAAAAATCCTGCAACAACGATGGAACATCAGACAACTCATAAGATATCAACAGAGAAGCCTACAACGGCATCTGTGTCGACAAGCGAACACACTTCTAGTCCAGAAACAACGTCAGATCATTTGACAACGTACCAGGCCTCTACCGAGCAGCCAACAACGGAGTTTGTGTTCACAAAGTTTACAACAAACTCTATAACAAATGAACACACTACTAGTCTAGAAACAGCGACAGATCATTTGACAACGTCCAAGGCCTCTACCGAGAAACCAACAACGGAGTATGCTTCCACGGAGTTTCCAATACATTCTATAACAAAATTACATAGTACTGTCCTTGAAACAACGACGGAGCATTTGACAACTTCTCAAATCTCTACCGAGAATCCAACAACAGAAACAGTTTCCACAAAGTTTCCAACACAAACTACAAAGCCAACAACGGGAACAATGTCAACAAGTCATTCTGCACAAACTGCAACAAACATACATTCTACTGTCCCTGACACAACGACAAATCATCTGACAACGGAAGTCTCTACCGAGCA
>NC_049993.1:2273515-2287704 GCF_000003815.2 Branchiostoma floridae | reverse complement strand
CAACGCAGCAGTTGTCGACAAGGCCTCCAGCAACATATACATCAAATATACACACTACAGTCCAAGATACAACGACGGAACATTTGACAAACTACCAAACCTCTACAGAGGAGCCAACAACAGAGCCGATGTCTACAAAGGTTTCAACTAAGTATACAACAAACATACATACGTCTAGTCCTGAGATAACGACGGAACAAATGTCAACCTACCATACCTCTACCGAGCAGCCAACAACGAAGCCAGAACCAAAGGCTACAACAAACATACATAGTACTCGTCCAGAAACAACATCGTCAGCAACCTTGGAACCTGCCTCTACTAGGGTTGCCACAAAGGCTACATCAAATGTGGTTACTGCCAATCCAACAACAATAGAGTCAACGTCAAGGGCTACCCTAGACAGAACAACACTGTCGTCAACGGATGGTGAGCAAAGTACTGGGCGTCCAACCCATAAAGCCCCCACCACTGATTTTCTTGAAATTTCACTTCCTATAACGAGTGTATTTGAAACAACGGAACAATTGAGAACTCACCAGATGTCTACCGAGAAACTAACAACGGGGCCTATGTTGACAAGCCTTTCAACAAATCCTGCAACAACGACGGGACATCAGACAACTCATAAGATATCAACAGAGAAGCCAACGACGGAATCTGTGCCGACAAGCAAGCACACTTCTAGTCCAGAAACAAAGACGGATCATTTGACAACGTACCAGGCCTCTACCGAGAAGCCAACAACGGAAGTTGTGTTCACAGAGTTTGCAACAAACTCTATAACAAGAGAGCACACTACTAATCCAGAAACAACGACAGTTTATTTGACAACGTACCATGACTCTACTGAGCAGCCAACAACGGAACTTGTGTCCACAGAGTTTACAACAAAGGCTACAACAAACATAGATACTACTGTCCTAGAAACAACGGAGGGAAATTTGACGACTTACCAAACCTCTACAGAAGAGCTAACAACGGAGACTTTGTCAACAAAGTTTTCAACACATTCTGCAACAGACAAACACACTACTAGTCCAGAAACAAGCACGGATCATTTGACAACGTTCCAAGCATCTACCGAGACGCCATCAACGGAATCTGTGTCCATCGAGTTTACAACAAAGGCTACAACAGACGTAGATACTACTGTCCTAGAAACAACGGAGGCGACTTACCAAACCTCTACCAAGGAACCAACCACGGAGCCGATGTCAACAAGATTTTCAACAAGGACTACGACAGACATATATTCTACTAGTCCAGAAACAACAATGGAACAAATGACAACTCACAAGACCTCTACAGAGGAGCCAACAACGGAAACTTTATCAACAAATGTTTCAACACGTCTTGCAACAGACAAACACACTACTAGTCCAGAAACAATCACGGATCATTTAACAACGTTCCAGGCCTCTACTGAGAGACCAACAACGGAATCTGTGTCCACAGAATTTACAGCAAAGGCTACAACAAACATAGATACCACTGTCCTAGAAACAACGGAGGAACATTTGACGACTTACCAAGCTTCTACAGAGAAGCCAACAACAGAGCTGATGTCAACAACATTTCCAACTAAGGCTACAGCAAACGTACATACTACTGTCCTAGAAACAACGGAAACAACAGAACCGGTGTCCACAATGTTTCCAACAAAGGCTACAACAAACATTCATACTACTAGTCCAGAAACAACCACGGATCATTTAACCACGCTCCAGGCCTCTACCGAGACACCATCAACGGAATCTGTGTCCACAGAACTTACAACAAAGGCTACAACAAACATAGATACTACTGTCCTAGAGACAACGGAGGAACATATGATGACTTACCAATCCTCTACAGAGGAGCCAACAACAGAACCGGTGTCCACAATGTTTACAACTAAGGCTACAACAAACATACATACTACTAGTCCAGAAACAACAACGGAACTAATTACAACCCACCAGACCTCTACAGAGGAACCAACAACAGAGTCGGTTTCCGCAATGCTGTCCACGGACTCTACAACAAGGGAACACACTGCTGTCTCAGAAAGAACGACGGAGCAATTTACAACTTTAAAGGCCTCTACCAACCAGCCTACAACGGAGCCGATCTCAACAACGTTTTTAGGAAATACTACAACGAATATACATACATCTAGTCTAGCAACAACGACAGGACAAACTACAACCTTTCAAACAGCTACTAAAGAGCCAACAACAGAGCCGTTGTCAACAAGGTTTTCAGCAAAGACTGCAACAAACATCCATACTACTCGTCCAGAAACCACGACGGAACAAATGACAACCTACCAAGCCTCTACAAATGAGCCTACAACAGAACCGGTGCCGACAAAGTTCCCCATTATTACTACAGCACACACACATACCACTCGTCCAGAAGCATCAACGGAACAATTAACAACTTCCCTGACTTCTACCAAGAAGTCAACGACGCAGCCGATGTCAACAAGATCTCCCACAGGGACAAATATAAATACTACTGTACAAGAAGCAACAGAAGAAAATTGGGCAAGTTACCAGACTTCTACGGAGAAACCAACAACAAAGCCTATGTCGACAAGGTCATCCACAAAGGTTACAACAAACGAACACACCACGGAGAAACCAACAACCAAACCTATGTTGACAAGGTTGTCCACAATGGCTACAACAAACGAACACACTACTGGTGCAAAAACGACGAATCGATTGACTTCTGCCAAGTGGCCAACAACGGATTCGATGTGGACAATGTTTAGTACAGGCCAGACATCACAAGACTGGGCACAAACAACAACGCACACAATAACTGCATCCACACCACCTCGTTCTACATTCCAAACATCAACCTTACCAGCAACAACACCGCAAACAACAACAACTCGTACGCATCCAGACACGTCAGCAATTGCAGTATCAACTGCGGGCACTAATCAGACCTTCACCCCTTCACTGCAGAGTTCCAGTATGCCTGAATTTTCGACGTCTCCACAGAAAACCACTACTGCTTCTTCTGATGGACCCACAACTCCATCTGCTACACAATCCACAATGGTCAGGGTAGGTGCCGTTATGTGATGCGTCCTTGATAAGTTTAGAAACTGTGTGATGCAAAATAACTCGACAAACAAGTGCTCATATACCGATATTATCCGATATGGATTCAAACAGAAATTGCATAATGTCAGAAATTTCATAACCTTTTCCTACATTAGTTAGTTTGAAGCACATATAGGACATCAAGTGAGTGAATGAGTGGGTGAGTGAAGTAAAATCTATAATTAAAAGTTGTTCCATGTCTCCTCTCAACAGACCACCTCTAGTATCACGTCGTCTACAAGGGACAGAACGACACTCCGAGGTGGAACAACAATAATGGCGACTCCTTCTGAGGGATGTAATTCAGGCTGCAGCATGTATGCAGATGTCCTATCCGATGGGTCCTGTCAATGTAAGGCAGGATTCTCTGGAGACGGAGCGACTTGTCGTCTCAGTAAGTGAACATTTCTTGCGATTTACTTGAAAATTCATCTGTGTAGGTAGTAGTCATTTTGAATTAAAGTTGAACTGTAATTTCCAACACCAAAATTTGACTTATGCAAATTTTTGATTATCCAACTCCAGTTTTTGTCACGGAAAAAGCAATCCATTGATTCTTTCGACTCTGTGATAATGGGATAATAAGTTGCAAGGAGTCTATGGTAGCCCCCGTCTCTGTTGAGGGATGATTGTAAAACTCTGATGTAGAAAACGTCTTTTTTTTCATTTGGAAGTCTAATTTTTGTGTTAGAAATTCTAGTTGTCTTTAATCAAGATCCACTTCCCCTTTGTACGCGAATTACTCTTGATTCTCAACAATGTGACCAGTTTTTCTAACAAAATAGTTTGCTGTCAGTAGCATACTATCATCAATATTCATTGAAAATTCTTTGCAACTTACTCTGAAATATATGTGTTAGTAATACTTCGAAGTGAACATTAATGATTATAAACTACAAGATTTGTATTACTCTTAGTTGGTCTTCTAACAATTTCATCTGTTAAAAACCAGGTTCCAGTGGCTTTTCCCAGAGTGCAAGGTTTACGGGCCTTTCCTACAGACCTGCTTTGGCTGACTGTAGGTCGGACGACTTTGCTTCTACCAAGGATAGCCTGCTTGCAATGGTGGGTTGTTTACATTTGTCTTTGGGTAGATCCTATCAATTGGTATATTCAAGGAGCCCTCACCTACAGAATGAACGTTCTTGTTCTTAAGATAATATTTTTTTGACCCCCAAATTGATTGTATTTGGAACTTAGCGTTAACTCTTGGCGTTTAGCAGTTGCATTATGCACACTGAGTATTCTCCAGATAAATAACAAATGTACCATTGTTTTGCAATTGAGCTTATCATGATGTATTATTATGTAGCCCCTCGCAAGAGATTTTGGCCATTTTTGGAAGGCAAATTAAAAATGAATGCCATAATTTCTATTTTCATGTAATGAAAAGAAATTTATGCCTACCTTTCAGGCCGCTCCTTTTAAAGAGAATTAAAGCAAAAGATCAACAGACTCTTGATTTGTTAGAACAGCACGTAAAATACTGCACTTTTGGTTTGGTCAATGATAAAAGCATTTTTACATGTACTAATCTTGGGCATTGAATTGTGAATTTACAGATTTTAGACATCTACTCGTCGAGTTCCGTTGCTGATGGCATCTACTCCGTGGTGATCACGTCTTTGTCAAGCGGCAGCATCGTCGTGCAGATGACCATCACCACCGACCCATCTGCAGGGCTGACAGCTGATGACTTACAGGAGGCCTTTCTTACCTCCAACAATACAGACATCGAAATCGACAACACTACCGGTCAGTTTACTGTGAATATAGTTGTAAAAGAATGTCAAAGAATAAACTGCTTATTATTGAATTCGACATATATCTCTTACCACCTTGTTCTCTTTTTGCAAATTAACTATGATTGACGTCGAATGTATATATGTATGTTAACGTTAACTGTGTGTTTCTAGAACTTTGCTCTTCTGACTTTTGCTGGACTGGAGTGGATTGTACAGCGACGGATCCATCCAAAATCTGCGAGTGAGTATGCTTGGCATGTGTCCTAGGCATCCTGTAACAAAATTTATATAATTTAGTTTTTGAGAGGAAATTGGCAAATTTATCCTTTCAAATGACAAACATTTGACAGCAAGAAAATAAATATAAGACAAACAACGTATAAAGACCGTCATATTTCATCCATTATGATACTTTGTTGATTCTAAGTTGAGGACTGTACACAACGTTCATACACTGTAAGGTTTGATCCACAAAGAACTCACGCTCTTTTCATAGTGTTGTTATGGGTTCCTAAACTCTTGTCCTGCTGAGCCCGTTTATATATGGGATGGACATATCTAACCCTCGTCATGCTGAGCTGCTTTGTGATGAGTTTGGGGCATTTCTCATATAAAAGTTGCATACCACTGCAAAGCTCATCGAATGGGGGAGTAAATCTGCAACAGCAGCACAGAATGGGTTAAGTTTTACTGATCCGATGAGGCAATCAGCATTGGGAGGTTGAATAGGCAAAAAGTAGCCAGCAGGGCAAGGGTTGGATACGCTCTAGAGATGTGTCTTTCATCCTAACTAGAGCTATGTACTTAATGAGATTTTTACTTAAGGGAAGTGAGGAAATCCGTGTACCGTTCCCAAGGGCACATCATTGGTCCTATGTCACGTGTTTTTTAAGCACTATAACGAATACGCCTCCCTATTGTTCCAGATGTCCATCATCGTACAGTGATGACGTATGTGTGACACCTGTTGAGGCGACAACAACTGCTTCAACGATACAGCCAACGACAGAACGTAAGATTTACAACTTACCCTATCATTTTCGTCACATTGTCATACCAAGTAAATTGATTTGTGAAACAAGGATACGTGTTTGTTTCCATACTCATTTTAAACCATTTTTTCTTTACAACAATTTATTATTTTGCAATTTTGGTTTTGTTTCCACTACAGGTAGTTAGTAATAATGCTTTTACAGGACGATCAGAAACTGCAGAAATATTTAAGCGACACAAAGTTATTATTTTGAAGCACAAAGACTGTACATTATTCTGACCAGAGACTGGAACGGAATATTTAACAAACTAGAATAAACGTTCTCCTTAAAAGAAACATATACGTATGGCTAGCAATGCTGTATTTCAATGCTAAACGTTTATAACCGTTAACCAACAGACGGGTCCACACTACTAGCATCAACTGAGGCCGCAACACTCCTACCCACTACACAAAGAACCATCGAATCAACTACGACCATGGCAAGTACTCCCTACACAACTGGGCAAACTTCAACACCAACATACACGGCAGCGCGTACTTCTACGTCACCTGTACCAACTCTACCATTAACAACAGCAAAGCAAACGACTGCAGAAGAGTCTACGCAGTTAGAAACTACGTCGATAATGAGAACTCAATACAGTACAGCTTCGCCTATCGGAAGAACTACGACTGAAGCACCACCGACGTTTTCCCAAACAGATGAATCCACACTGGCAATGACAACAATACTCGGTACAGAATCGAAGATCACAACTGGGCAAACAACAGTGCAGCCAACAACGGAAGGTAAGCTTTCAAATTACATATTAGACAAACGTATTTAGATTTTGTATATACGTTCTCTTCATCCGAATAACAATATGTTTGTGTAAAACCAAGGGCTTTATTCCACATAAGATTCAGCGAGCGTCTGTCATCTTCTTGGCAATTTTTACTGGTTCATATTGCACTGCAGCATAGGTGTCGCTGCTCCCCAATGAGGTCCCAAGCGTTAAGAATTAGCTTTCATTCAAAATTGCCCGATGCGGTGTTTATAATGCGGTACCAAACGTAACCGTCAGGGGGATACTGGTATAAACATGTACCTTAAGTGTACCTGATTGTTTACAATTAATCTTGTTTTCTCCTATTTTTAAAAATAATTTTGATCGGTACTGCTCATTCTGAAGCTAATACATGTAGAAGATGACATATGAACTTCCGTCGCTAAAGTTAACTTTGTCAGCTTGTACAGTGCTTTTAACGACTTTTGACGCTACACAGCATATAATTACCGCTTACAAAGGTAAGAGAACAAAAGTAGTAGAAACAGACCAAACTAATGTAATGGTTACAGCAGTGCCGTTAACTGTACTAGAAACGTCTTTTAAAAAATTCACAACAATTTTTTTGACTGCAGCTCAACCATTGACTACAGACGATGAAACAACAGCGCTTACTATGGAAACAACGTCTCAAGCAACGTCAGCTACGTCGTCTACAACGCTTTCATCTTCAACTGTAGACACGTCAACGTCGTCCTATGTAACGGGTGAAACAACACGCCTAATGAGTACAATAGAAAACACAGAATCAAGGATGACGACTGGACGTACGACATTGCAGCCAACAACAGAAGGTATGTCGGAGATGTTTTACAAATTTGTAGTATTAAAAAAAGCCTTATAGAAAAGAGATTGATAGACAGTTGTTGAAGAAGATAGAGTTACTGAAATGGGTATAGATCGATCGATAAATAGAGAAAGAAAGACATGCTTTGTTGTAGACGTAACAAAATATAGATGCACACATATAGGATGAGAGAGGTCAATGTACGTACAACACATATAAACTCAAAACCATACAGACAGCATTGTATCCACTCACCTTTATAACATGCACATTCCGACAGTGCGATTGACGACATGGGAGCAAACAACTCTGGGCGAATCTACAGCCAAAACCACCACTAGTCAATCCAGTACAGTGAAAACAACAAGGGAACCACCAACGTCATCAACACTTGCAGTATCCACCATTGACACGTCAACGTCATCTTCTGAAGCCATTGCAACTACACACGTAATGACTACGATAGAAAACACAGAAGCGGACATCACGACTGGTCATACAACATTGCACCCAACAACAGAAGGTATATACATGTAGGAGATGCTTGTCTAGTACATAATTATATATGTCCCTCTTTTTCTTGAATAAATCCCCGCAGATAAAGATAGGTAGATAGACAGATGAACAGATAGATATTAGATAGATAAATAGATAATATAAGAAGAGCATATAACTACATTCTTATTCTGTGCATTCTAACAGCTCGATTGACGACATTGGAACAAACAACTCCAAGCGCATCTACTACCATGCCCTTCACAAGCCAGTATAGTACAATGACAACCATGGAAGGAACTACGACCGAAGCACCATTGTCCTCCACAACCCATGAAACTACAAACTACATTGCTACAATTGGAAACACAGAACCGGACATCACGACTGGCCATACAACAATGCTACCAACAACAGAAGGTATATAGGCTAGGAGATACTCGTCAATATAAGTATTTCACGTCTTAAACATTTCCCATTTTTCTTGAACAAAGCCCCGTGGATAAAGATATGTAGGCAGGTAGACAAATGAGTGAATGAATAAGTAATAGATAGACCTATATAAGGCGAGCATATATATTTACCTTCTCATCCTCTAACAGTGCGATTGACGACATTGGAGCAAACAACTCCAGACGAATCTACAACCTTAACAACTACTAGCCAATCCAGTGCGATGACAACCATCGAAGGAACTACGACCGAAGTACCATTGTCCTCTACAACCAGTAAAACTACACACCTGATGACTACAATAGAAAACACAGAACCAGACATCACGACTGGTCATACAACATTGTTACCAACAACAGAAGGTATATAGGCTAGGAGATACTCGTCAATATAAGTATGATGATGATAAGTATTTCATGTCTTAATTTAAACATTTCTCCTTTTTTTCTTGAACAAAGCCACCTGGATAAATATAGGTAGGTAGATAGACAATTGAATAGATAGATAATAGATAGACTTATATTTGAAAAGCTTACACATTTACCTTCTCATCCTCTAACAGTCCGATTGACGACATTGGAGCAAACAACTCCAGACGAATCTACAACCTTAACAACTACTAGCCAATCCAGTGCGATGACAACCATCGAAGAAACTTCAACCAGTGCTCCAATGTCCTCTACAACCCATAAAACTACACGGCTGATGAGCACAATAGAAAACACAGAATCAGACATCACGACTGGTCATACAACAATGCTGCCAACAACAGAAGGTATATAGGCTAGGAGATACTCGTCAATATAAGTATTTCACGTCTTAAACATTTCCCATTTTTCTTGAACAAAGCCCCGTGGATAAAGATAGGTAGGTAGACAATTGAATAGATAGATAGATAGACTTATATTTGAAAAGCTTACACATTTACATTCTCATCCTCTAACAGTGCGATTGACGACATTGGAGCAAACAACTCCAGACGAATCTACAACCTTGACAACTACTAGCCAATCCAGTGCGATGACAACCATCGAAGAAGCTACAACCAGTGCACCAACGTCCTCTACAACCCATAAAACTACACACCTGATGACTACAATAGAAAACACGGAATCTGACCTCACAACTGGTCATACAACATTACAGCCAACTACAGAAGGTAAAAAAAGAATTACATTCATTCAAAAGATACGTATGGGATTTCATTTTAAAAGTAAGCCTGTTCTTCGACCAGATTGAAGTATAAATAAGTGATAAATGTATGTATAACTTAACCTGATGTTTTTCCTGAAAAATGATGTAATTTGTATATATTCATATATATTTATAACATAGTTATAACATGTATAATGTTGGATGGGTGGCTGAGTATACTCTGGCTAAATGTAAATGCTGTTGCATATCTAGCGTGTTAAAATAAAGCCAATACTTTGCTAGCATGTGCATAGCACTGTAGAATCTTCTTGTTCTTTGTGAGGTTTGCAAAGGTCGTCATATTTCACCACTGTTTGGGCTTTCTTGGTAAGTATTTCACTTAACAAAGAACGATGAATAACATTTCGGTGATCATGTTGAAATATGTTGTTTCAACTTAAACCAACTGTAGGTGATGGAACTACAGCAATGACAGCACAAACAACTTCAACATCGGTATCGTCAACACAACCACAGTCAACCATACAGATGTCAACATCATCGTCTTTTACTACTGAGCAACTTACAACAATAATCCCAACAACGAATTTGGACCAAACAACCATAGGAACGTCAACCCAGCTAAAAACAACAATGGAAACAACAAGTAGAACAATGACCATCGAAGAAACAACAACAGCAGTACCAACAACGCCAAAAAGCACTGAGCGGGCGATGACAACCTCCCCTTCAACAATACAGCAAACAACAGAAGGTAATGCTTGTTATTACTAAACATATTGTTTTTCACATAACAGAATACGTCGTAAGAAAAATGTATTACCCCCAACGTCAAAACCATGGCTATGTGCAAGGAAGTGGGGGTAACTTCGCTACCGTTGCCCTCATTACATGTAAATGTCATTGAAGAGGTACATCAGTCACGTATGAATACAGTTGCACCAAATTTTCTTTAATCAATGACTGTATTAAAAGGTAAGGTACATACCTCCAAATTTTCGACGGTTGATAGTCCATCTTGTTCATGGAAAGTGACCTAGTCTTGATCTCGCGAGAGAGCACGAGACTAGGTCAGGCTTGCGTAGGGTTGGGAGCTGCCCAAGCCCTACCTACCCCTACTCCGCAAGGAAGCGGGGAGGAGGCAGATGATCTACGCAAGCCTGACCTAGATCGAGACTAGGTCACTCTCCGTGAACAAAATGGACTGTCAGCCGTCGAATATTTAGAGGTATGTGCCTTATCTTTAAATACATTCATTGCTTAAAGAAAATTTGGAGTAAATGCAAAGGTTAACTTTTTAATATCGTTAGGTAACATAAAAATTAACGTATTATGTACCCTTCTGTCGTAACCGAAATGCATACTTCTATCCGCCCTACTGACGAAAGTCAACAACAGTACACAACGTTTTATTCCATCATCTCAGGATCTTCAACAGAACAATCTACGGTAGTGGAGAACACATCGTCAGGCAGATCCACTCATCTAACCACAACCTTAGCTACAACGGCACAATCCAGTACACACATGGTAACAACGATAGAGGGAGCTACAACGGCAGCACCAACATCTTCCAGAAGAACAACTGAAACTACACGACCGATGAGTACAATACTAAGCACTGAATCGGAAATAACAACTGCTCCTTCAACGATGCAACCTACAACAGAAGGTAAGTTCTGAACTTGCGTGTCGTTGATTTTCGAAATGCATATCATTTTCCCGACGTATCACTGTTACGCTACAACTGGCGCTGTGTGGATTAACGTTAAGGTGTTTTTAACATTAGAGATCCTTGGCACGAGTCCCTGCTCCGCAGAGGACACTTTACACGAATTTCCTTAATGTGGAAATGATAACATATGTTTGGTTATGAAAGTCCTTCGGATAGGACATTGAAGAAGGTCTTGTATTTTGATTAATACCTCTAACACGTAAACAAACCACTCACTTTTCCAAAAGAGTAGGTGTCTTTTTCAGTGTAAATGGATCAAATAAATTCTTCCGGATATGCAGGTTGTACTTTGTAGTACACAACTGTTGTATAACGCCATGAGGGGGTTCACTGGCTGTACACTAGATAAAAATAGACGTATGCATCAACTTATTCATCAACTACAGGTGATAAATCTACAGCGATGACTACAGCAAAAGCAACATCACACGCAACTTCAGCACAGCCGCCATTCACGGTTTGGATTTCAACCTCACCCTCCACTACGGTGGAAGCTTTAACAACAATCCAAACGACAGAAGACAAAAGGACACAGCTAACAACAGTCTCGGATACAACAAGCTACACCAGTGTAGCAACGACCATCGGAGCTTCTACAGTCGTAGAACCAACGTCTTCCAAAAGCAGTGAGCAAACTAGTCTAACGACAACAGCCCAAAGAACATCCCTTCCTTCAACAATGCAGCCGACAACAGAAGGTTAGAGTCAGAGTAGTAAGGTTTCGCAGTACAGTTTGTATGTGCAATATATGTCACTCGTTGGAAAAAAGTTTTGTTGAGTCTTATTTCTCGACTTCGAACTGCAGAAAGGTAAAACAGTGTAATTTCATTTGAAATAGTTGAAAATTTTACATTCTTTTGTGTGTTACTTTTAATTGTATATAGAAACGGTAAGTCAATGGGTAGTGCTAACTATAATCCGTTTTCCATGTTGCGCAATAACGTGGTTTAACTAGTGCACAATATAGTTACAAACGTACCCATCAACATATAATTATCCATTAATTGCAGGTGAAGCATCAAGTTCGCTGACTACTGCAAAAGCAACATCCCACCCAACTTCAACTCAGACGCCATCCACGGTTTGGACCTCAACATCACCCTCCACAACGTTGGAAGCTTCAACAACACATCATACAACAGAAGACAAAACGACACAGCTAACAACAGCATTGGGCACAACAAGTCACGCCAGTGCAGTAACGACAATCGGGGCCTCTACAGTCGTAGAATCAACGTCTTCTTCAACCGATAAACAAACCAGTCTAACGACTACAGTCAAAAGAACATCCCTACCTTCAACAATGCAGCCGACAACAGAAGGTTAGAGTTAGAATAATGATTTTCCTTATACAGGATGCATATGCAACATTTGTTACAACTTGAAAATTGTTTTCTTGAAAGTCTTATTCTTTGACCAGAAAAACGCAGTAATTTTTTACATAGCAAGTGTTGTTTACTAAAAGTAGATCGCAATATCTTATTGTGTTTTACTTTCAGGTGGATTGTTGATACAAAAACTGTGAGCAGGGGCACATCTCTTACTATTCATATTTACTTCATATCTGCATTGAAATATTGAAATAGTTATGATCACAAATTTCATTCCTATGTGCTCTTTAACAGAAACATCAACCTTTGCGACTTCATCGACACAGCCATCGTCGACAAGGCAACCATCTACTTTGCCTCCTACGTCAACAGTTTTGCCAAGTACTTCCCATACTACTGAAGAGCTGTCAACACTATCTACAACGGTTCATACTTCTGTGACTTCAACCTTACCACCCACAACTGTTGGAGAAACAACAGCTGAACCGACGTCTACGTCATCAGCCTCCTCTATGGCGTCTACCACGTCGGAGGAACGGACCAGTGTCCAAACAACAGTCCCCAAAACAACACAAAGAACAACATTTCGGACAGTGCCGGCAACGATGGAGCCAAGCACACTGACATCTACTCTCAAGGAGACATCAGTTCCTGTTACCACGACGATACAGACTAGCACAAGACGGGAAAGCACAACGGTATTGCCGAGTACCTCCTCTACCATTAGATCACCGTCAACAGCATATACAACAGTCCAAAGCACTGCATTCGCGACATCAACTGTTCCGTCGACGACAGTAAAGCAAACAAGTACAGGCGAATCTACACTGGTGAAAACAACATCAGTCACAACAAGTCAGCCGAGTACAGTGTCGTCCACTGAAGCAACATCGACCACATCTGCAGAAAGTACAATAGCGACAACAGCGACGACAACAACCACAGACCAATCTACTCAGAGGACAACAGCCGCAATTACAACAAAACAACTAAGTACAGTGTCGACTACAGAAGCAACTACAGAGATAACCACAACAACACCGACCACATCTGCAGAAAGTACAATAGCGACAACAGTGGAGAAAACAACCATAGACAGTTCTACTGAGAAGACAACATACGCAGCCACAACAAGACATCCCAGTACAGTAAAGACGACCGAAGTAACCACGGACAGAACCTCAGCATCACCGTCCACATCTGGAGAAAGTACAATAGCGACGACAACAGCGAAGAAAACAACCAAAGAACAATTTACTCAGGTGACAACAGACGAAACCACAAGACAACCCAGTACAGTAAAGACGACCGAAGCAACGACGGACAGAACCTCAGCATCACCGACTACATCTGCAGAAAGTACTCTAGCGACAACAGCGGGGAAAACAACTACAGACCATTCTACACAGATGACCTCAACCTCTGCTACAACACAAAGTAAGACAACGGCCATAATCACATCACCAAGCAGTACAATCCCAGCAGCGACAACGATGACAACATCAACAATAACAACAACAACACCATTGATCTCTTCTCTGGCATCTTCTACACTAGAGCAAA
>NC_049993.1:2263432-2267180 GCF_000003815.2 Branchiostoma floridae | reverse complement strand
TTCGACGACATTAAAGCAAACAAGTAAGGGTGAATCTACACTGGTCAATACAACATCAGCTACCACAAGCCAGCCTAGTGCAGTGTCGTCCACTGAAGCTACATCGACCACATCTACTGAAAGTACAATGGCAACAACAGCGAAGTCAGTGTCGTCCACTGAAGCTACATTGACCACATCTACTGAAAGTACAATGGCAACAACAGACCAATCAACTCAGAGGACAACATCCACAGTCACAACAAAACATCCGAGTACAGTGTCAACCACAGAAGAAACTACAGCGATAACCACAGCAACACCGACCACATCTGTAGGCAGTACAATAGCAACAACAGCAGAGAAAACAACCAAAGATCAAACTACTCCTGTGACAACAGACGCAGCCACAACCAGACAGCCGAGTACATTAAAGACGACTGAAGCAACGACGGACAGAACATCAGCATCACCGACCACATCTGCAGAAAGTACAATAGCGTCAACAGCCGGAAAAACAACCATAGACCATTCTACACAGATGACTTCAACTTCTCCTACAACACAAAGTAAGACAGCGGCCATAACTACATCATCCAGCAGCACACTTCCAGCAGCGACAACAATGACAACATCAACAATAACAACAACAACACCATTGATCTCTTCTCTGGCGTCTTCTACATTCGAGGAACAGACCAGTGTTCAAACAACAGTCCCGAAAACAACACAAAGAACTACATTCCGCACCGTGCCGGTGACAATGGAACCAAGCACACTGACATCTACTCTTAAAGAGACCACCTTACCTGTTGTCACAACGATGCAGACAAGCACTGAACGATCTCCTACTACAACCAAGACTACCATAGCATTGCCTAGTACCTACTCCACCACGGAAATACCTTCAACCACTTACACGACAACCCAAACCACTACTTCCGCGCCATCAACCGTTCCATCGAAGACATCAAAGCAAACAACTACAGGTGAATCAACACTGGTGAAAACAACATCAGGAACAACAAGCCACCCCAGTACCGTTTCGTCCACTGAAGCAACATTGACCACACCTGCAGAAAGTACAATGGCGACAACAGCGAAGACAACAACCACAGACCAATCTACTCAGAGGACAACAGACGCAGTCACGACAAAACAGCCAAGTGCAGTGTCGACTACAGAAGCAACTACAGATATAACCGTTCCCACGACAACATCAAAGCAAACAACTACAGGTGAATCAACACTGGTGAAAACAACATTATCGACAACAAGCCACCAGAGTACAGTGTCGACCAGTGGGGCAACAACTTCAACAACACGTACAACATCTCCGGAAAGTACTTTGGAGACAACAGTGGAGAACACCTCCGTAGACCAATCTACTCAGGTGACAACAACTTCAGTCACAACAATCCAGCCAAGTACAGCAAGAGCCACCGATGCTAGTACGAAAACGACCACAGAAACACCGACCACATCACATGAAAGTACTACATCGACAATTGCAGAGAAAACGACTACAGATACATCTACTATAATTATTGTAAAAACAACATTAGGAGCAACACCCCAACCCAGTTCCATCTCGACAACTACATCAACAACCTCAGCAACACCGACCACATCTGCAGAAAGTACAAAAGCGACAACAGTGGAGAAAATAACTACAGATCAATCTACGCAGGTGACAACCGCAACGAAAACAGACTATTCCACACAGGTGATGTCAATCACTCCTACAACACAAGGTAAGGCAACAGCCATGACCACATCAACGAGCAGCACAATTCCAGCAGCGACAACAACGACAACAACAACACCGTTTGTCTCTTCTCTTGCGTCCTCCACACTTGAGGAAAAGACCAGTGTTCAAACAACAGTCCCGAAAACAACACAAAGAACAACATTTCGTACCGTGCCGGCGACAATGGAACCAAGCACACTGACATCAACTCTCAAAGAGACCACGGTACCTGTCGGTACAACGATGTTGACAAGCACAGAACAAAATCCTACAACAACCAAAACCACCATATCATTGCCGAGTACCTCCTCTACCACCACTGAAATTCCTTCAACAGCTTATACAACAGCTCAATCCTCTACTTCTGCGCCATCAACGGTTTCGTCGACGGCATTAAAGCAAACAACTATAGGCGAATCAACACAGGTAAAAACAACAATAGCCACCACAAGCCTTCCGAGTACCGTGTCGACTACCAAAGCAACGACTGAGATAACCTCAGCAATACAGACCACATTGCCTGAAAGTACTAAAGAGACAACAGCAGAAACAACAACCCTAGACCGATCTACTCAGGCAACAACAACAGTAGCCACAACAGAGACGACCACAGAAACACCGACCACATCACCGGAAAGTACCATAGCAACAACAGTGGAGAAAACCTCCGTGGACCAATCTACAGCAGCCACAACGAACCAGCCCAGTACAGCAAGAGCCACCGAAGCAAGTACGGAGACGACTACAGAAACACTGACCACATCACAGGAGAGTACTGCATTGGCGACTACACAGGAAACGACTACAGGCAAATCTACTCTTCTAACAACAACATTAGGAGCGACAAGCCACCCCAGTACTATCTCGACAACCACATTAACGACAGAGATAGCCTCAGCAACACCGACTACATCATCAACTACAATGGTCTCCTCTCTGAAATCTACCACGTCGGATTTACAAACCACCTTCCAATCCAGTACAGTACCGACAACAACACAAAGAACAACGATTCGAACAGTGCCGGTAACAATGGAGCAAACGACAAGTAAGAGCACCACATTTGAAAAGCCGTCAACAACATATACAACAGAGCGTACCACAGCCTTCTCAACATCCACTGTTCCGTCAACAACTAAGGAACAGACAATGGTAGATCAGTCTACGCAGATGACAGACTTCACCACAAAGCTAACAAGCACAACAGTTTCAACTACGGAGACATCAACAAAAACGCCCACCACTTTTTCGGAAATAACTACTTCAGCCACAACAAACAAACCAAGTACAGCGGTGGTCATTGAAACAACGACGGCAGCGCCGACCACATTCGCCAAAAGTACTTCACCTACGGTTGCAGAGGATACCAGTGCTGAGAGGTCAACACAGATGAGTACAACACCAGTAACAACAGCTGATAGAAGTACATTTGTTACAACGACAAGACAGCAAACAAGTGCATTAACAACTACAGCTCTACATGTACCTACAGACGAGGTAACAACACAAGTTACAAGCGGAAAACCGACCACATTTCCTGCAAGTTCAGTGCCAACTACAACATCAGCAACAACAGTTGTAAACACCACGCCTCTTACAACAACACCACAATCCACGAGCTATATTTTGACTACAACCCAACCTTCAACTCCAGCCGAGGGAACAACAGTAAAACCAATGACAGAGGCCTCTACAATACGGCCAACAACAGAAGGTAAAATGTTCATAAATATGTGTTTACATTCATCTTACTACAATGTGTTTTTATCATAATGCCCGACAAGAGTACAACCAACAACAGAAGGTGTGCTTCCAAACTATACAGGTAGTTGTAAATTGTATTTAAGAAAAGATGTTATAATTACGTACAACACCTACTCAACCTTTTGATATTAAAGGCAACATTATATACACTCAAGTACCTTCCTACCCTGCACACCCCAATAGTACGATCGACAGATTGGGAGCAAACAACTCCAGGCGAATCTACTATCCTACCCAGACACAGCCAATACAGTA
>NC_049993.1:2248989-2263037 GCF_000003815.2 Branchiostoma floridae | reverse complement strand
TTCTTTGGGATGTCATCACATTCAACAGTGTTTTTTGCTGATATAAAGATCCAAGAAGTATATATAACAATACATATAATTGCGCATACATATGTATATTTGTATTCAAGATAAGTACCTTATCATACTCTACATTACTATAGCACAATTGACGACACTAGACCAGACAACTCCAGACAAGTCTACAGCCATACCGGCAACTACTGTTAAAGGAACTACAACTGAAGAACTATTCTCCTCTGCAATCCATGAGACTACGTACTTGATGACTACAATGGAAAACACAGAACCGGACATCACGACTGGTCATACAACATTGCAGACAACAACAGAAGGTAAAAAGAAGATAAATATATAAAGATGGAATTCTTTATGTTATTATATGCAGCAGTGTTTTTTGCTGATATTAAGATCCATGATGTGTACAAATACATATAATTATCTATATATGTGTATATATGTATTTAAGATAAATATCATCATACTGTACATCACAGCAGCACGAATGACGACATCGAAGCAAACTACTCCAGGCGAATATACTACCATACACACCACGAGCCAGTACAGTACAATGACTTCCGAAGCACCATTGTCATCTACAACCCATAAAACTACACACCTGATGACTACAATAGAAAACACAGAATCGGACATCACGACAGGTCATACAACATTGCAGCCAACAACAGAAGGTAAAAAAGAAGATAGATAGTTGAAAATTCTTCATGTAATCACATGCAACATTTTTTGCTGATATAAGGATTCATGAAATGTATATACCAATAATATAATTATCCATACACGTGTATAATTGTATTCAAGATAAGTACCTTATCATACTATACATTACAACAGCACGATTAACGTCATCGGAGCAGACAACTCCAGACATATCTACAACCATATACACAACTACCATCGAAGGAACTACGACCAAAGCACCATTGTACTCTACAACCCATAAAACTACACACCTGATGACTACAATAGAAAACACAGAACCGGACATCACGACAGGTCATACAACATTGCAGCCAACAACAGAAGGTAAAAAGAAGATAAATAGATTGTAATTCCACACCTCATCACATGCAACAGTGTTTTTCGATGATATAAAGATCCATGAAGTATATACACAAATATAAATAATTATCCATACATCCGTATATGTTGTATTCAAGATAAGTACCTTATCATACTATACATTACAACAGCACGATTAACGTCATCGGAGCAGACAACGTCAGGCGAGTCTACAACCATATACACAACTACCATCGAAGGAACTACAACCAATGCACCATTGTCCTCTACAACCCATAAAACTACACATCTAATGACAATAGAAAACACAGAACCGGACATCACGACTGGTCATACAACATTGCACCCAACAACGGAAGGTGAAAAGGAAATTCTTCATGTCATATCATGTAATGGTGTTTGCTTATTTTTAATATATAGATGTATGAGGTATATATATACAAAGAATTATCCATATAATGCATATAACATCTATAATTGTATTTAAGATATGTACCTTATCATACTATACATTACAACAGCACGATTGACGACACTGGAGCAGACAACTCCAGACAAATCTACAACCATATACACAACTACCATCGAAGGAACTACAACCAATGCACCATTGTCCTCTACAACCCATAAAACTACACACCTGATGACTACAATGGAAAACACAGAATCGGACATCACGACTGGTCATACAACACTGCAGCCAACAACAGAAGGTAAAAAAGAAGATAAATATATAGAGGGAATTCTTCATGCCATCACATACAACAGTGTTTTTTTGCTGATATAAAGATCCAAGAAGTATATATAACAATACATGTAATTGCACATACAAAGGTATATGTATAATTGTTTTCAAGATAAGTACCTTATCATACTATACATTACAACAGCACGATTGACGACATTGGAGCAGACAACTCCATACGAGTCTACACCCATATACACAACTACCATCGAAGGAACTACTACCGAAGCACCATTGTTCCCTACAACCCACGAAACTACACAGCTGATGACTACAATGGAAAACACAGAACCGGACATTACGACTGGTTCTACAACAATGCTACCAACGACAGAAGGTAAAAAAGAAGATAGATAGATGGGAATTCTTCATGTCATCACATGCTTTAGAATTTTTTGTTGATATGAAGATCCATGAAGTTTATACACAAATATACATGATTATCCATACATCTGTATATGTACAATTGTACTCAAGATAAGTACCTTATCGTACTATACACAACAACAGCAGGATTGACGACACTGGAGCAGACAACTCCAGACGAGTCTACACCCATATACACAACTACCATCGAAGGAACTACGACCGAAGCACCATTGTCCTCTACAACCCATAAAACTACACACCTGATGACTACAATGGAAAACACAGAATCGGACATCACGACTGGTTCTACAACATTGCTACCAACAACAGAAGGTAAAACGGAGATGAAAATATAAAGATGGAACTTTTCATGTTATTACCATGCAGCAGTGTTTTTTGCTGATATTAAGATCCATGATGTATACAAATACATATAATTATCCATGTATGTGTATATATGTATTTAAGATAAATATCATCATACTGTACATCACAGCAGCACGAATGACAACATCGAAGCAAACTACTCCAGGCGAATATACTACCATACACACCACAAGCCAGTACAGTACAATGACTTCCGAAGCACCATTGTCATCTACAATCCATAAAACTACACACCTGATGACTACAATGGAAAACACAGAATCGGACATCACGACTGGTTCTACAACATTGCTACCAACAACAGAAGGTAAAAAAGAAGATAAATAGATAGAGGGAATTCTTCATGTCATCACATACAACAGTGTTTTTTGCTAATATAAAGATCTATGATGTATACAAATACATATAATTATCCATGTATGTGTATATATGTATTTAAGATAAATATCATCATACTGTACATCACAACAGCACGAGTGGCGACATCGAAGCAAACTACTCCAGGCGAATATACTACCATACACACCACAAGCCAGTACAGTACAATGACTTCCGAAGCACCATTGTCATCTACAACCCATAAAACTACACACCTGATGACTACAATGGAAAACACAGAACCGGACATCACGGCTGGTTCTACAACATTGCAGCCTACAACAGAAGGTAAAATTAGATAGACAGATTCATGCGGCAAATATACAAATGCACATATCTTATAACTATCCATATATATGCATAATTGTATGACCGTTAAGTACCTTCTCATCCTGTATATTCCAAAGTGCGATTGACAACATGGGAGGAAACAACAACTCCAGACGAGACTACAACCAAAGCCACCACCGTACCGACGTCCTCTGAATCTAGTGAAACTACACATCTGATGACCACAATGGAAAACACAGAACCGGACATCACGACTGATCGTACAACATTGCAGCCTACAACAGAAGGTAAAAAAGAAGATAAATAGATAGAGATGGACTTCTTCATGTTATTACATGCAGTAGTGTTTTTTGCTGATGTTAAGATCTATGATGTATACAAATACATATAATTATCTATGTATGTGATAAATATCATCATACTGTACATCACAACAGCACGAGTGGCGACATCGAAGCAAACTACTCCAGGCGAATCTACTGCCATACACACCACAAGCCAGCACAGTACAATGACTTCCGAAGCACCATTGTCATCTACAACCCATAAAACTACGCACCTGATGACTACAATAGAAAACACAGAATCAGACATCACGACCGGTCATACAACATTGCAGCCTACAACAGAAGGTAAAATTAGATAGACAAATAGATAGATATCTATAAAGATTCATGCGGCAAATATACAAATGCACATATCTTATAACTATCCATATATATGCATAATTGTATGACCGTTAAGTACCTTCTCATCCTGTATATTCCAAAGTGCGATTGACAACATGGGAGGAAACAACTCCAGACGAGACTACAACCAAACCCACCACCGTACCGACGTCATCTGAATCTAGTGAAACTACACATCTGATGACCACAATGGAAAACACAGAATCGGACATCACGACTGATCGTACAACATTGCAGCCAACAACAGAAGGTAAAAAGAAGATAAATAGATACAGGGAATTCTTCATGTCATCACATGCAAGAGTGTCTTTGTATATATAACGATCCATGAAGTATATATAACAATACATATAATCAATCCATAAATATGCATATGTGTAATAATTTTGTATTCAACATAAGTACCTTATCATACTGCACATCCCAACAGCACGATTGACGACATCGGAGCAAACAACTCCAGGCGAACCTACTACCATGCTCACCACCAGCCAGTATAGTGCAATGACGACCTCTACAACCAGTAAAACTACACACCTGATGACTACAATAGAAAACACAGAATTGGACATCACGACTGGTCATACAACATTGCAGCCAACAACAGAAGGTAAAAAGAAGATAGATAGATAGATACTTAGACAGAGAGAGATAGAGAGTAACAGAGGGAAAGAGAGAAAGAGAGAGAAAGGAGGGAGCAAGAAAGAGCGAAGAGACGAAAAAAATTGCAAAATGAAGTAATAAGAGGGTATATAATTATGTATAAAAGTGTCCAGGTCTTTTCATTGCTACTATCAATACCGAACATAAAATGATATTCTTCATGTCACACTTGTAACAGTATTTTTGCATTATAAAGATCAGTGCAGCAAATATACAAATACACATGACTAACCATATATCTGCATGATTGTATTAAATTTTGAGTACCTTCTCATCCTGTATATTCCAACAGTACGATTGACAACATTGGAGAAAACAACCACAGACGAGTCTACAACCTTACCTGCCACTAGCAAGTACAGTACGATGACAACCATCGGAAGCACTACTTCCGAAGCACCGACGTCCTCCGAATCTATTGAAACTACACACCCGATGACTACAATGGAAAACACAGAACCGGACATCACAACTGGTTCTACAACATTGCAGCCTACAACAGAAGGTAAAAATGAAATCATATTTTCTTTCGTTAAAAAGATAAATCTGGAATTTCATGTTTAAAAAGATACATATGGAATTTAAAGTTGAAATTAAGCCTTAATATTTCTTAAATGTTCTAAAATGTTTATACACATAGCATTTCACGTTAAAATTCACCCCGTTCGTCAACTTATTATTTTAGAATAAAAGATACTATATCCTAAGTGATACCCTAACCTTATGTTTCGTCACCTAAATTACATGATGTTTGCTCCTTGAATGTATGTATGATGTTTACAACGCCATGCGAGTCTTTTCCCAGCATGTATATAACACTCAGTAGGATCTAGGTATTTTTTTTAAAGCTTTGTCAATGTAACCACTGTTTCAACCAGATTTTCCAAATGATGAAGGTAGAATAACGTTCCTAAGATACTGTTTATAACAATAATTCTACCAAATGCAGGCGATGAACCGACAGCAATGACAACAAAAACAACATCCCAAGGAACTACATCAACTTCATCGACTTTCACTACAGCAAATTTAGCCCTCACAACTGCAGAGAAGTCAACGCTTTTGCCAACAACGATGGCAACAGCAAGCCAAACCACACTGCTCCCCACAACACGACAATCTACAAACTATATTTTGACTACAACCCAACATTTGACTACAGACTTGGAAAGAACGGAAGTGACTAACGGAGAACCGACCACATTGCCACCAAGTTCAGCTTCAACTACATCGTCAGCAACAACAGATGCTAAAACCACGCCCCTTACAGCAACAATTACAACCCAACCATTGACTACAGACGTAGAAACAACGGAAGCGACTAGCGAAGAACCGACCACATTGCCACCAAGTTCAGCTTCAACTACAGCGTCGGTAACAACAGATGATAAAACCACGCCCCTTACAACAACAATTCCAACTCAACCATCAACAACAGCCTTGGAAACAACGGAAGTGACTAGCGGAGAACCAACCACATTGCCATCAAGTTCAGTGTCAACTACAGCGTCAGCAACAACAGATGCTAAAACCACACCCCTTACAACAACGATTACAACCCAACCATTGACTACAGACGTAGAAACAACGGAAGCGACTAGCGAAGAACCAACCACATTGCCATCAAGTTCAGTGTCAACTACAGCGTCAGCAACAACAGATGATAAAACCACACCCCTAACAACAACGATTACAACTCAACCATCAACTACAGAAGAGGAAACAACGGAAGTGACTAGCGAAGAACCGACTACATTGCCATCAAGTTCATCACCAACTACAGCGTCAGCAACAACATATATGAAAACCACACCCCTAACAACAACAATTACAACCAAACCATTGACTACAGAAGAGGAAACAACGGAAGCGACTAGCGAAGAACCGACCACATTGCCATCAAGCTCAGTGTCAACTACAGCGTCAGTAACAACAGATATAAAGACCACACCCCATACAACAACGATCACAACCGAACCATTGACTACAGACGAGAAAACGACGGAGGTCACCACGTTGTCTGCAAGTACAACATCAGTGTTGTCGACACAAGCAAAGTCCTCTGCCCATTCCACGACAAGTGAGGAGGCTACGTCAACTTTTAAAGGCACAACAATACAATCGACAACGGCAGAGAAAACAACACAAACCCTTACAACAATACAAACAACACTGGCCAACCAACAAGTCACAACACAGCAATCCACGACTTTAAGAACAATGGAGACTACAACGCAATTGGGAGATTGCAACGATGGATGTAACAAATATGCAGAAAAGCTGTCAAATGGAACTTGCCAATGTAAAAAAGGATTCGCTGGAGATGGAACAACATGCGCTCTCGGTAAGAGTGGATTTACTTTTTTCAAGGATCGTTGTGCATTTATTTTGTTTGATTACTTACGTACAAATGAACACCTCAATACTAATGATTCCTTACTCATTGAGTTCAGGGATATGTTTTATGTATTTAGTCAATTTAGATAAATTGCAGGATTTTCGTATTTTTCAATCATTTAACATTGTAAATTTTCTTACAATTCTTTCAGCGTCCAGCGGCTTTGCACAGAGCGCCAGATTTACTGATCTAGTGTACCAGGACTCCATGGCTGATTGCAGATCTGCAGAATTCAAGGCTACCAAAGAAAATATGACAGCAATGGTTTGTGTCACATTACAGTATGATGTCAATTGGATTAAGAGTATAAGAAATGATATACCGATGAATAGTTGTATCGAGTTGGTGAATGATTGGATGACAAAGTTCTTTATTCATAGCCACATGTTTTTGAATAGTTTTATCAGTACAGTTTGGGATCGCATTGGTAGCAGCGACACCTAGCTGCAGTTCATACTGATCATACTGAACCAGTTATGTTTGCCTTTAACTACTTTACGAAGATTGCAGATGGTTGTTGCAACGGCAGCTCTTTAAAATATTTGGCATTTGTCGTACTATGCTTTATCGTGAACTGTCTGATCGAGAATTGTTCTTCATCGTTTGCCTTTGTCCTATATATGACCCCAGAGCAATAATTTGTAAATGGGTATATTATGAATTGAATGCTTTAACTTAGAAGACAGGTCTCCTTGTTCTTGATTGAGAATCGCATATGTCTGAATCAACTTAACGTGTCCGGCTTGACATATTGGGATGTCTATTCAAAGTTGGTCTTTTTCTGATCTACTTTCCTTGCTAGATCATTGACGTCTACTCAAGAAGTGCCGTCTCAGCGCACATCTACTCTGTGACAGTTACGTCCTTAAGCAAGGGTAGCGTCATCGTGGAGACGACTATAACGGCCGATTCAGCCGCTGGTATCACGGAAGACGTCTTGGAGGAAGCCTTCATCCAGTCTATAGGGGTAGACATGGAAGTGAACACAACGGGTTAGTGGAAAAATGTTGTCATCATTGTACAAAAAGAGTGCTATAGATGTGGTATATGCGTGCATTATTGCAACCATTCGTCGATTTTGATGTAGCTATAGCATAAAGAGACAAATACCGACTAGGATAAAAGATGATATTTTCCATAACAAGACATCTGAATTCTACGACATACACACGACAATCTCAATATTATCGAATTGTCATTACACATTATGAATTTATATCCCTGACAGCTTTTGATAAACCAACTCTAACCAACCATACAGCTAGCTACATTTATGCAATCACCAAGAAGCGAGAGGAAGTCGAATGTCCTGGAATAGATTAGACGCATATCTGCATATATTAGAAGTGTATGATTGTTTCCATTGTTACAGTATATATGATTCTTACCGTGTGACCTGTACCTAGGCCAGTGGGGCAAAAAAATGTGCAATAAAGGTCTTCATTCATTCATTATATAATGATTGTCCCTTGGTAACATTACGAGTGCATTCATTTATACGTCTGTCTGACCTGACTATTTTAATACTTAGTTATGATCTTTATTAATCTTTTGCAATACTTTATCATCTATAATTTTTCTAGGTAATCCATGCACGATAGATTCAATCTACTAATTATTTGTTTCCATTTCAGAGCTTTGCGCTTCTGATTATTGTCTGGTTGATGGAGTGTGTCAGGCCACGGATTCATCAAGAATATGCGAGTAAGTGCTACAAGGATCCCGTCTTTGAGTAAAACTGGGAATTTGGTCCCCTAGCTACATTTTTTAGTATTGCAATACTGTATGAAAACAACATGGCAAGTGTAAGTAATGTGGATGTCCCAGGTGAATAACTCCTTATGGAATTCGAAAGAAAGTTAAACAATGAAGGAAGGGTGAGAAACACTAAGTTCTTTAATTCCTATATGGCCATGATACCGGGAGATTCTCCAAAATTCCAAATACTTCATGGGGTATGAGATTTATTGTTTCATTTTATTGTTTCAGGTGCACTCAAGCATATGACAATGCCCAATGCATCAATCCCTCAGTAACAACGACTGGGCAAAGCTTATCAACAATAGAAGAGGCTATTACAACAGAAGGTGTTACAACATCAAAGATGACCACCGAAGCTACAGCCCAAAGGACAACCACAACAGAGACTCTGTTGACTACAGCAAATGTCGTTTCAACAATACAGCCAACTACAGAGGGATCTACAATACAACCAACAACAGAAGGTAGTCTTCGTAAATATGTACTTTGTATTATCTTAAAGTTTGTCCTAATAGAATCACTTGTAAGTATAAAGAGTATAGTCAGTATGCAGTATCGTTTCTTCTGGCATATGTACTATACGGTACTACAAAGTAAAGAGTGGGCAGACGACGGAGAAATGAGGGGGGGGGGGTGTCTTCCAGTAATGAGAAGGCAATGCTCGCAGCTGACAAACTTTATCTGAGGCAGATGTAAGAAAAAAATAAGAAACTCTACTCCACTAAACAACAATGACCTCCATACACATTGCAGGTCGGACTACATCGCCGAAAACATCTACATCTGGCTTATCCACACGACCCTTGTCAACTGTACAGCAGTCTACGGCTGAACTACTCACAACGGCATATGGTACAACTGTTCCGACAAGGACGGAGGTGCTCTCAACGGAGCAGCCAACCGAGATGCCCACAGCGGAAACCAGTACAGAAATGACCACAGTCGAAACCAGTACAGAAATGACCACAGCCGAAACCAGTACAGAAATGACCACAGCCGAAGCCAGTACAGAAATGACCACAGCCGAAACCAGTACAGAAATGACCACGGCCGAAACCAGTACAGAGATGACCACAGCCCAAATCAGTACAGAAATGACCGTGAAACTAACCTCAACCGCAGAACCACAAACAACAATGACTGCAACGCAAAGCACTTTGTCGGAGCTCACGACTGCTTCAATAACAATACAGCCAACGACAGAAGGTATGTACATAGAACATTTTTCTACTGCTTTTTGGATGTGTACTTGAACCATAAATGCACCATCTATGCTTACTACAACCCATTCCACAAGGCATGAGCAGACAAAAACTGTCTGCTACTTCTGCATCGATATCAACACATAACCTGTACACCAGACAAAACTCCAATACGTATTCTGTTAAAACTATATTCTTCAAGTATGTTCTCTCCCACTAAAAAGAATAATCAATGCAATACCTCACAGATGAACCCGATACAACTACAGGGAGACATACAACCGTTGGAATGACTACAGTTCAACCGACTACAGTTGAGCCAACTACAGAGGCTACAACGGCAACAAAAAGTACACCGTCTCTTACAACGGCTAAAACTACACTGACTACAACTGATGCAGGAAATACACAGCCTCCAACGACGGAAGAAACTACGCGCCCTGTAACAACGGTGAAAACTACAGAAAATCCAACTACTGAAGAGACTACGTTCTCCACATCTAAAGAACGTACAACTACAGAACAATCTACGACTAGTGGTTTGACAACAGTTAATCCGACTACGATTGAACCAACCACCGAGGAAGAAACTACTATCCTGACTACATCATTAACGTCCCGAGCAACATCAAGATCGGCCTCAACCGTACAGCCATCATCTACCATGGACGTGTCGACTGTACATTCCACAGTTCAACCGCCAACTACTTCCAGGAAGACAACGCTAGCATCAACTACTGCGGAGCAAACAACCATTAGGTCCACGCCCCAACCCACCTCAACCGTGGCTAAATCAACCCCGTATGTATATTTTTGTTCTAATTTGTCAGGTTACTTCCCCACTACAAGTAATTCTTTGTAGCAACAGTTTACGATTATAGTGGTGCATGATATTATACGTTTTTTGACAATGCTGGGTCTCTTTCTGCATTCACATCATTATATGATTGAAGCATATTCCACAGTTTTTAGCTGTCATTGCTTGCAGCTCAATTTATAAGTTGATGATGCTATACTTCACACAATTGGCAGATGTTTCATGTAAGACATCACGAAATCGCCGGCAAGCGCAGCCAGGCTTGCGGGGGTCTGTCGGGGTCGATGCCCGATCGCGCCGTCCATGTGTACGCTACATCATCACGATGTACGCGTCGATAAAGTCATGATATTGTCGGCAAGCGCAGCCAGGGATACGGGGGCCTGTCGGGGCCCGTGCCCCATCGCGCCGTCCATGTGTACGCTGGATCATCACGATGTACGTGTCGATAACGTCACGAAATTGTTGGGAAGCGCAGCCAGGCATACGGGGGCCTGTCGGGGCCCGTGCCCGATCGCGCCGTCCATGTGTACGCTGCATCATCACGATGTACGCGTCGATAACGTCACGAAATTGTTGGGAAGCGCAGCCAGGCATACGGGGGCCTGTCGGGGCCCGTGCCCGATCGCGCCGTCCATGTGTACGCTGCATCATCACGAAATGCGCGTCGATAACGTCACGAAATTGTCGGCAAGCGAAGCCAGGGATGCGGGGCCCATCAAGGTGCATGCCCGATCGCGCAGTACATGTGAAAGGCGCATCATCGCGTATAAGATGTTGTGCATGGCCGTTCCTACTGTTGTATTACACTATACATATGGTCTAAAATGCCCTGTAGTAGTGTAGCAGGTCTTGCCGCTACAAGGGTATCGGGGCATGTCCCTGCTCGTGTGCGGGATGACCTGGGCTTTCCGCCGTAGAAGATATTGTGGTTGATCGTTACGACTGGTGTGACATTGTACGGATGGTCTTAAATGCCCTGTAGTATTGTAGTATTGTAGTAGATCTTGCCGCTGTGAGGCTAGCGGGGTACACCGCTGCTCACGTACGGGGCGACCATGCCTTTCATGCCGTAAAAGATATTGAGATTAACCGTTTCTATTGATGTATTACATTATACGTATGGTCTAAAATGCCCTGTAGTAGTGTAGTATTGTAATAGGTCTTGCCGCTTCGAGGGTAGCGGGGCACGCCACTGCTGGTGTACGGGACGAGCTGGGCTTTCAGCCGTGGAAGATATTGTGGTTGGCCGTTTCGACTGGTGTGACATTATACGGAAGGACTAAAATGCCCTGTAGTAGTGTAGTATTGTAGTAGGTCTTGCCGCTACAAGGGTATAGGGGCATGTCACTTCTCGTGTACGGGACGACCTGGGCTTTCAGCCGTAGAAGATATTGTGGTTGATCGTCTCGACTGGTGTGACATTATACGGAAGGACTAAAATGCCCTGTAGTAGTGTAGTATTGTAGTAGATCTTGCCGCTTCGAGGGTATCGGGGCATGTCACTTCTCGTGTACGGGACGAGCTGGGCTTTCAGCCGTAGAAGATATTGTGGTTGGCCGTTTCGACTGGTGTGACATTGTACGGAAGGACTAAAATGCCCTGTAGTATTGTAGTATTGTAGCAGGTCTTGCCGCTACGAGGGTAGCGGGGCATGTCACTTCTCGTGTACGGGACGACCTGGGCTTTCAGCCGTAAAAGATATTGTGGTTGGCCGTTTCGACTGGTGTGACATTATACGGAAAGCTAAAATGCCCTGTAGTATTGTAGTATTGTAGTAGATCTTGCCGCTTCGATGGTAGCGGGGCATGTCACTTCTCGTGTACGGGACGACCTGGGCTTTCAGCCGTAGAAGATATTGTGGTTGGCCGTTTCGACTGGTGTGACATTATACGGAAGGACTAAAATGCCCTGTAGTATTGTAGTATTGTAGTGGGTCTTGTCGCTACGAGGGTAGCGGGGCATGTCACTTCTCGTGTATGGGACGACCTAGGCTTTCAGCCGTAAAAGATATTGTGGTTGGCCGTTTCGACGGATGTGACATTATACGGAAGGACTAAAATGCCCTGTAGTAGTGTAGTATTGTAGTAGGTCTTGCCGCTACGAGGGTAGCGGGGCATGTCACTTCTCGTGTACGGGACGACCTGGGCTTTCAGCCGTAAAAGATTTTGTGGTTGGCCGTTTCGACTGGTGTGACATTATACGGAAGGACTAAAATGCCCTGTAGTATTGTAGTATTGTAGTAGATCTTGCCGCTACGAGGGTAGCGGAGCATGTCCCTTCTCGTGTACGGGACGACCTGGGCTTTCAGCCGTAAAAGATTTTGTGGTTGGCCGTTTCGACTGGTGTGACATTATACGGAAGGACTAAAATGCCCTGTAGTATTGTAGTATTGTAGTAGGTCTTGTCGCTACGAGGGTAGCGGGGCATGTCACTTCTCGTGTATGGGACGACCTGGGCTTTCAGCCGTAAAAGATATTGTGGTTGGCCGTTTCGACTGGTGTGACATTATACGGAAGGACTAAAATGCCCTGTAGTAGTGTAGTATTGTAGTAGATCTTGCCGCTACGAGGGTAGCGGGGCATGTCAGTTCTCGTGTACGGGACGACCTGGGCTTTCAGCCGTAAAAGATATTGTGGTTGGCCGTTTCGACTGGTGTGACATTATACGGAAGGACTAAAATGCCCTGTAGTAGTGTAGTATTGTAGTAGATTTTGCCGCTTCGAGGGTAGCGGAGCATGTCACTTCTCGTGTACGGGACGACCTGGGCTTTCAGCCGTAGAAGATATTGTGGTTGGCCGTTTCGACTGGTGTGACATTATATGGAAGGACTAAAATGCCCTGTAGTATTGTAGTATTGTAGTAGGTCTTGCCGCTTCGAGGGTAGCGGTGCATGTCACTTCTCGTGTACGGGACGACCTGGGCTTTCAGCCGTAAAAGATTTTGTGGTTGGCCGTTTCGACTGGTGTGACATTATACGGAAGGACTAAAATGCCCTGTAGTAGTATGGTATTGTAGGATGTCTTGCCGCTACAGGGGTAGCGGGGCACGCCACTGCTGATGTACGGGACGACCTGGCCTTTCATGCCGTAAAAGATATTGAGGTTGACCGTTCATACTGATGTATTACAGTATACGAATGGTCTGAAATGCCCTGTAGTAGTGTAGTATTGTAGTAAGTCTTACCGCTACAAGGGTATCGAGGATACACCGCTGCTCACGTACGGGGCGACCTGGCCTTTCACGCCGTCAAAGATATTGAGGTTGACCGTTTCTACTGATGTTATACATTATACGAATG
>NC_049993.1:2237289-2248616 GCF_000003815.2 Branchiostoma floridae | reverse complement strand
GGGGCACGCCACTGCTGGTTTGCGGGACGACCTGGGCTTTCAGCCGTAAAAGATATTGTGGTTGACCGTTTCGACTGGTGTGACATTATACGGCAGGACTAAAATGCCCTGTAGTAGTGTAGTATTGTAGTAGATCTTGCCGCTTCGAGGGTAGCGGGGCATGTCACTTCTCGTGTACGGGACGACCTGGGCTTTCAGCCGTAGAAGATATTGTGGTTGGCCGTTTCGACTGGTGTGACATTATACGGAAGGACTAAAATGCCCTGTAGTATGGTAGTATTGTAGTAGGTCTTGCCGCTACGAGGGTAGCGGGGCATGTCACTTCTCGTGTACGGGACGACCTGGGCTTTCAGCCGTAAAAGATATTGTGGTTGGCCGTTTCGACTGGTGTGACATTATACGGAAGGACTAAAATGCCCTGTAGTAGTGTAGTATTGTAGTAGATCTTGCCGCTACGAGGGTAGCGGAGCATGTCCCTTCTCGTGTACGGGACGACCTGGGCTTTCAGCCGTAGAAGATATTGTGGTTGGCCGTTTCGACTGGTGTGACATTATACGGAAGGACTAAAATGCCCTGTAGTATTGTAGTAGGTCTTGTCGCTACGAGGGTAGCGGGGCATGTCACTTCTCGTGTACGGGACGACCTGGCCTTTCAGCCGTAAAAGATATTGTGGTTGGCCGTTGCGACTGGTGTGACATTATACGGAAGGACTAAAATGCCCTGTAGTAGTGTAGTATTGTAGTAGATCTTGCCGCTACGAGGGTAGCGGGGCATGTCACTTCTCGTGTACGGGACGACCTGGGCTTTCAGCCGTAAAAGATATTGTGGTTGGCCGTTTCGACTGGTGTGACATTATACGGAAGGACTAAAATGCCCTGTAGTAGTGTAGTATTGTAGTAGGTCTTGCCGCTTCGAGGGTAGCGGGGCATGTCACTTCTCGTGTACGGGACGACTTGGCCTTTCAGCCGTAGAAGATATTGTGGTTGGTAGTTCCCACTGGTGTGACATTATACGGATGGTCTGAAATGCCCTGTAGTATTGTAGTATTGTAGTAGGTCTTTCCGCTGTAAGGGTATCGGGGCATGCCACTTTTCGTGTACGGGACGGCCTGGGCTTTCAGCCGTCGAAGATATTGTGGTTGGTCGTTTCGACTGGTGTGACATTATACGGATGGTCTAAAATGTCCTGTAGTATTGTAGTAGGCCTTGGGTATGGGGCACACTGTTCACGTACGTATTCTATTAGGCCAGTGACATGAAATTTGTTACGTTATGGCCCGTAAAAAGAAATGACTCTTTGACTAGTCATTTCTGCCTTGTGTTCAAGAGACCTGGCTAGACAGTTATGTAGATTTAGACATACCAGGTTATAGTTTTTTCACTAGCAGTAGAATTAGAAGTAAAGGGGCTAAACGGAATTCAGGTGGGGTAGCAGTTATTTTTAAAAGTTTGTACAGGAGAGGGATTTCCAAATTAGTTAGTAGTACGGTAGATACTGTTTGGTGCAAGTTTGACAAGCAATTTTTTGGCTTAGAAAATGACTTATATTTATGTAATGCCTATATCCCCCCCGAATCATCTTCTAAATCGTCTAATGAATCTCCCTTTGAAATACTCTCTAATGACATATGTAAATACTCTAATTTAGGAGATATCGTCGTGTTAGGCGATTTAAATGCAAGAACTGGCCAGTTGATAGAAAATCATTTTGACACTTTCACCTTTGACAATCCTATAACAGACGGTCTCTGTTTCACCAAAAACAGACAGAACAGAGATATCAAAGTTAACAACTACGGTAAAACATTGATAGATTTGTGTTCAGCAGCCGATTTAACTATTCTAAATGGTAGATTCGCGGGGGACCTAAAAGGCGATTTTACCTGTTATCATTACAACGGTTCTAGTGTTGTCGATTATTGTATTGTGCGCAATTCTCTATTATCCGATGTACAATATGTAAATGTTAGCCCAATCTCCGAATTTTCTGATCATTGTCATGTTTCCTTCTCATTGTCAACAAATTACTCCGCTCATTTTCAAAAAGCAACTAACCAGATAAAACCCAAACCAACCGCATTCATTTGGACAGATGAATCAAAATCAATATATCAAAGTATTTTAGATAGTAGAGATACAATTTCAAAATTTCAAAACTTCTGCCAAACATCATTCTGTTCGACTGAAAAATCTGTTACAAACTTTACAGAGTTATTGCTAGATGTAGCAAAGAAGTCACTGAAAACAAAGCCAAATAAACAAACAAAGAAACCCGCACAAAGCGGTAAGAAAAACAAAGTTTGGTTTGATCAATGCTGCTGGTCTTCACGCCAACGTTTAAAAAGACTGTCACTGGCATTGAAAAAAGAACCCTGGCTAAAAGAAATTAGAAGCAAATATTTCACAGCTTTGCGTGATTACAAGAAACTCATCAAACAGCGTAAACAGAAGTACAATTCCGACCTTCTAGCAAAATTGGAAGAATTCAACAAAAACAATCCAAAGGAATTTTGGTCACTTTTAAAATATTTAGACAAAGAAATCAGTGGAAAACACAACAAAAATACTTGCGATCCCAATATAACATCTGAAGAATGGATACACCACTTTACAAGTTTAAATAATTTGATAAATGACAGCAGCTTTGATACTGTCTTCGAAAAAACGGTCACTGAATACCTTAATCAGTTAGATGATCATACCCCAAATCCCTTAGATTTCCCATTCACTCCAGTGGAAGTCTTAAATGGTTTAAAATTATTAAAAACGGGAAAAGCTTCCGGTATCGACTCAATCTCAAATGAAATGTTAAAGTATGGTGCAAAACATCTATGTCAACCTTTAGTGAGTCTTTTCAATACTATACTTGATAAAGGCACCTTTCCTTCCAACTGGAATACAAGTATTCTTACGCCAATACATAAATCAGGTGATAAAAGTAATGCAGACAACTATCGAGGAATAGCGATTTCTAGTTGTCTATCCAAATTATTCACACTCATTCTAAACAACAGGTTACAAAACTTTGCAGAAAGAAACAAACTTCTAGATGACACACAGTTTGGGTTCCGGAAAAGATGTAGAACCTCCGACAATGTTTTTATCTTAAAATCTCTAATAGACAAATACACCAAGAAAAAAGGCGGAAAACTATTCGTATGCTTTGTTGACATGAGGAAGGCATTTGACAGTGTTTGGCGAGATGGGCTATTCTATAAGTTGCATAAATGTGGTATCGGAGGTAATTTCTTTAATATTATAAAATCCATGTACAATGATGTGAATTATGCAGTTAGATTAGATAATGGATTATCAAACTCCTTTCCTTCCGTATGCGGAGTACGGCAGGGATGCAATCTTAGTCCTTTATTATTTGATTTATTCATCAATGATATATCTGAGTGCTTTGACCCCACAAAATGTGACCCTGCAGTCCTAACCTCAAAATCTCTAAACTGTTTATCCTGGGCAGACGATCTCGCTCTGATTTCATCGTCAAAACAAGGGCTACAGCATTGTATTGACTGCCTAGAAAACTATTGTAAGAAATGGAAGCTATATGTCAATGTTTCAAAAACCAAGGTAGTTGTTTTTGGCAAAGGTTCTAGCAAGAATAACAAAGACCAATTCCATATTTATGGCAAAAATATAGAAATCACTGACAGCTATACATACCTCGGCATTCCTTTCACATTCTCCGGAAAATTCAAAACCGCCAGGAAATATTTGAAAACCAAAGCAATGAGAGCACTTTTCAAACTCAAGGCTCTTTTACTCTCTAACAAGGACATTTCAATCAATCTCGGAAAAAATCTATTTGACAAATTTGTAAAACCCATCTTTATGTACTGTTCAGAAATCACGTGCTTTGACCGTTTTTCTAAAAGTATAAGAATCATTGTATCACATACCAATAACATCTGCGAACCTTCCTCAAAGGTTTTTTCTACTTTACTTAAAAAACTTAATATTCAAGATAACTTTCCAGCTACCATTCGAAAAACCACCTCTTCTGCTTTGAATACTACTTATGTTGTATGTTTGGAAAGAAATACAGATAAAGAAATACTATTGCGTCATGCCAATAGCCATATTTTACGAGATAACGGTTTCCAAATTATAAACCTAGACTCAAATCAACAAATTCCAGAATTTGACATCATTGACATGCGCTTCCAAAAATTTCTGTTAGGCATTCATGCCAAAGCCTCAAACGATGGTGTCAGGGGAGAATTGGGAACTTTCCCAGCTAGGATTGATGCAGAAATGCAACTTGTGAAATATTGGCATCGTTTAGTTAATCTGCCCGAAGATGCCCTTCTTCGTGAGGCATACAATACTGTTTCATTTGGAGAACATGATTGGATTGTCCACGTAAAAAATATCCTCAACTACCAAGGCTTTGGACACATATGGCTGAACCCGAGGTCATACCACATAGACACAATCACCACTCAGTTACGACAACGTTTACAAGATATATACGTGCAAAATTGGCATTCCTCTATTCGAAACAATTCCAAACTCTCATCTCTTTCTACATTGAACAAGCATTACAAGCAAGAAAATTACATTTCAACCATAAAGAGCCTTGACGTTCGTAGGGCAATCACACAACTCAGAATTGGCTGTCACAAATTAAATATAGAAACCGGAAGATTCCAAAAAATCCCTATTGACCAGAGGGTTTGTCCATTCTGTCCAGAGCTAATCGAAGACGAATATCACTTTATGGTTGTATGTCCCAAATATTCCGATATACGCAATTCTCTATACAGAAGGCTGTCATTTTGTACACAAGGATTTATCCAAATGGACCTGAAGTGCAAATTCAGATACATAATGACATGTGACAATCCCTGCATGGCAGATATAGGAAAATATATCAAAGAAGGTTTTGACATTAGAAATTCCCCAAATGATTGTAAAAGCCTCCAATGATTGTAAGAAACTTATCCCATACTACAACTCCTGTATTAGTTAGATAAGCCCTAAGTTAAGTTATAGCACTGTAGTTATGTAGATGCCATACTTTGTACCTCGTACAATTGTTGTGCAATAAAGTTATATATACATATCAATTATATAATCCAAAATCAGTGTTTTGTTTAATCCTGTAATGACTACCGTAGGGGTTGAACATTCTCACCACAATTAATTATACTTCTTTTCATGGCGTATTAAGGAGGAACAAGAAAAGTGTAGCGTTGTGTTGTGTTAATGGAAAATGTCATATTTTTCTGTTGTACTTTCAATGTTTAAATGTCATGGTCCCATGTCTTCGCATGTAGACTGAAATTAGTATCCAAATGGCAAGAACGCACGATTACCCATATCATTAGAAAAAAATACTTCCAATTTGTATCACAAGGCAGAAAGCAGTCTTCGAATGTCATGTTGCGTTCGAGTCTTAAAAAGTTCTTTCATCCTATGAGTGTTTCAATATAGGTACGGTACCTTGTTATTTACAACCTAAGTTCCCATAATGATATCTAAGACCAAGGATCCTGCGTGTAATAAAACATTGGATTTACACAATTCACAATTGACTTGGATCACTGACGTTCTGTTTAAAATACGTCTGACGTTTTACCATGTCGGAATAATCCTTCATATGTTCTCAACATTTGTTCGATACTTTGGTATCACTGTAGGGTACCATACATAGATAGAAATCCTCTGTTTTATTTATTGAAAAGTAACACTTTTCAGTATTGTCGATGGGATACGAATGCATGTAATATGCAAAGTTTAACATGTCTGACGGATAAACCGTTATCTGAATGCACATGTACATGCGCAGCTCCAAGTTTATATGTAGGTTATGGAAACCAGTCTTATTTCTCTCCACGGGCTTTCACAAGAAAAAAATACAAACACATTATATGTTTTCGCACTGTTATTGATATCTAGACACGCCGTTGCAATAGGTTCTATATTCTTTCAAAACATTTGAATTTGAACTTGTTTGGTTTAGATTCTCGATGTTCTTCATAATGCATCATCTATTGAAACAGAGGACGAATAGCTAGAGACAACACCCTGACAAAGCATATCGCAACGAATTTGGCGGACTTATAATTAACTGACGTGTCGACCTTAGAACACAAAATTGCAGAGCAGTCGGTTAGTTACGAGTTAACTTTACTTGTCACCAGCCAAACAGCAGTAGCACGGTCCCCAGTTTATTCTACTTCAAAATGGTTATTTTTAGAGATCATCCTCTTACCGTTTTCTCGGGCCATTGTATGTTTTCCTTTTTATCTACCCGATCACATTAAACGCGACTTGAAGACATACGAACATCGGTCGATGGGCGTATTACTGTCCAAAACATCATTTAGAGATCCAAGACCCATCAGCCGATCGATTTCATGCTCTGTGACAAGGAATTTCGTGGGAATTATACATGTATATCTACAGAAAAAATTCGAACCCTTTCGCTTACCTCAATCGCATTGTGTTGATAATGAAGATGAAATTCACTTTCATCCATAGAAGATACAATTTTGAAGTGTTCATGTAGTAACATTACCCCTGAAGATGACATCTGAAATATATGTCATATATCGCTCAGAAAATCTTAGCTCAATATTGAAAGGCTGTATATAATCAAAAGTCACTGCATGAAAAAAAAGAGGTCGATCGGAAGATGGGGTTGACCAAATCGGCTCACACTTGGAGTGTGAGATAGGTATGTAAAACTATAAAAAGCCATGTAATTAAAACCCTCAAGCTATGTCTACCCACGCTATAAGGTTATGTGTGTTTGTGAGTGTGTGTATGTGTAGAAGACCAGCATTACTCAAGAATACCTGGATGGACTGTATTGATATTTGATACGTGGATCGGTCTTTATTAGATCTTGAAACGATTCGATTTTGGGCCCCTAGCGGTTTGTTTTGGTTCTACAGCGGAACTTCCTGGTTTGATATCTCGATTTCTGGACGTGCAATGGTCGTGATTTTTGTGAGCTCTTAAAGACCGGGAGTAAGTGGTTTAGGTTTGGCACCCTAGCGGCTGCTGGAACAGTGTGTCAGACATTGAAAGGGAATGTCTCAAGAAGGGTTTGACTAATCGTCATGATTTTTAGTATAATCCTATTTGCATAATCACTGAAGGAATTTTATAAACCCACTCCGTTCAATGATATGTCTGATAAAGATATGACAAAAAAAGTTTTAGCATGGGTTAGTTTGTTTTTTATAACTAAGAAAGTGAAGACCGATAATTGCGTGAAATTATATTTTATATGCTGGCAAATGGGGTCTGCAATTGGCTCCATGAGGTTTCCCCGCAAAGACGTTTCCCCTTCAGATTTTTTTGGGGGGGTTTCCCCGTCGTCCTGGAGCAAATTCCCCACTCTTTTTCCCCGTCGTCTTGGAGCTTGCCCCGTCATCTTGGAGCTTTCCCCGTCGTATATTTCCCTGTTGTCATTGGGGCATTCCCCGTCTGGTGTTTTCTACGTCTATAACGTTAGGTATGGTGAAATATATTGTCATATTGCAATCCATACTACTGTAGTATATCAGTATGGATTTTCAATATTGTTTTTGCTCTCTCTCTTCTCCTGCTCCTGTTAAATCAATCCTGTTCAATTTGATTCAACTTTTTCATTTTGGGGCCTTTATGGAGGTAGGGATAGCAAATACCCCCAGACTTTTGTTTACTTTATTGATAGATGCCTACTAAATTATGATATTTAGGCTTTTTGGTCCTTTTTTTGAATAGACCAAATATGTATATTTTGGGCCCCTCCGCCTCCAGGTACATTCAGTACATTCAGGTACATATTAAAACCTAATAAATTGAAATTTGGCACAGAGGTGCATTGGACATATGAGCATAGGAAACCATCAACACTTTCTTCATACTTAAAAAATTAGTTATTTGGGTGGTTTGGGCCATTTTCGACTAAAATGTATATTGTTGGCTCATTGCCCTTATATGGAAACCGAATGACCTGAAATTTGGTACAGAGGTGCATTGAAATACCCCATGGACACATTCTCCTTAGATTACTTCAAAACTGGCTATTTGGGGGTTTTCTGCCATTTTTAAAATAAAAATGTATATTTTTGGCTCTTTTTTTCACTCTACTGGTTTGGAGATATTCTATTACGCCGTAAAAGTGTATTTTGTTACGCTCAATATCGACTGAATCTACAAACCAAATCCATGAATTTAACTTCATCATACTTGTCAGTCACATTCACCACCAAAATTATCCTTGATCAGTACGTTAAAGGTGTGGTACAAATGCCATTGCAGCACTATCATGTGTACGATTTCCCGATTTTTTTGTGAGGCTCAAAAAAGTCAAAGAACAATGCGATGCACTAAAGGATCTATCGTATCGATCGATCGCCGATATAACATTTTTTGTATGGGGTAGAAGATAACAAAGAAATAAAAACTGCTAGTTCACGTTTACGATACCGACAAATGGAGCTACAGATGCAATTTAAACCATATTCTAAGCATAATCATCGCCATGAAAAATGGAGATATAGTTTTGGGTGTGTCTGTCTGTGCGTGTGTCTGTCAGTGCATATGTCCGGATATCAGTGGTCAGCATAACTCAAGAACCTCTTGATGGATTACGATGATGTGGGTAGGTGTCAGGAAGACCTTCACTATGTCTTTGGAAAAACATATCACACACATGATTGCCAAAGTATCAAAACGAGTGACCACACTGAACAAACTTAAATTCAAATTGCCACAACATGTACTCGAAGTTATCTATAAGTCCTAAATATTTGTCCACTTCTTGAGTACGCCGGCATAGTATGGCATGGCTGCACTATATCGGACTCCCGACGTATAGAAAGAGTACAATATAAGTGCTCACTTACAGTATCAGGTGCTGTGAGCTTCTCTCTGAACTTAGGTGGAAAAAACTATCTGACCGTCGCTATGTTCATTCTTTGACAATGTGTCATAAAACTGTCCATGGTCACACTCATCAGTATCATCGTATCGTCATAAAGTGGTTATGTGATGAACAGGACCAATCTTTAGTATAGAGAGTAAGGTTATTGTGTGTGGGGGGGGGGTAGCCGGTGTGGATAACTGGCTTCTACGTAACAGTGTTTATCGGTGTTTCCACAAGCATGCCGACGGGGAAAGCTACAACAACGATGGGGAATTCTTTAACAGGGAATGTGCCAGATGACGGGGAATAGTCCAGACGGGGAATCCCCACGACGGCGGGAAATCCTCTATGATATATATTAAAGGGGGAATGCTAAAAAAAAATCGTCTTTGCGGGGAAACCTCCTGTTACCCTGCAATTAAATGGCTTAGATAGACCTTGGTAACTGTTTATCTATAAACTTATGAAGCTCTTAATGATGAGGGTAAGAATGCCTTTTAGCTAAAATGTTGTGCTATCTGCTTTAATTACCTCCCAGTTTTCCTACACAGAACGTCTAATACTTAGGTTTAGCGATCTAACGTATTTACGCCCCCCTCCCCACTCTAAGAATCGAACGTGTAACGTGTAACGTTTAAATTTTAATACCTTTCAGTTTTCGTTTTTGTGAAACAATATACTTAGCCTAGTATTCATATCATCATATCAACACCAATCACTACGCATACTACATATTTTCAGTCCCGAAAATCATAACAGATCCACCCGTTAACGCTGTTAACATAGTTCATAATGCGCTGAAACTTATAACAATAAAATCTTGACACAAACTACAAAGATTCATAAATAAATGAATACCTGACCTTTGTGATGTGCACGTTTCCCATCCGATGCTCCGAAAAATTACGCCAAGGATTAAAAATAATATAACAAAACAAACAAACAAACAAAAATAACACAACACTTTTTTGCAGGCAGTCACTCAGTGCAGAAGCAGAGTGAAGATAGCCCCATGTTCCGAACGCAAGTGCTGCACATTCGAATTCAGACTCAAATCTGCCTCCGCGTTTGAAGTACAAAAAGGGTAAACATTCAACTTTACGTTACATGACAACATTGTTAAATTAAATCTGACTTTCCTGAAACACTATAGAGGGTACTGTTGTTGCAGTTTTTTTTGTAACCGATTGCGTGCCCCGCGTAACCCTTGTAGCGGCAAGACCTACAATACTACACTACTACAGGGCATTTCAGGCATTTTGTATAACGTAATACACGAGTCCGAACGGTCAACCCGATATCTTTTACGGCCGCGATGAAAGGCTTGGTCGCCCCGTACGTAAGCAGTGGTGTGCCCCGTTAGCCTTACAACGGCAACAACCTACTTCATGTACTACAATACTACAGGACATTTCGCACCATCCGTATAATGGCATCCAACCAGTCCGACGGGCCAAACACGATAACTCTTACGGCTAAGAGGCGAGGTCGTCCCGTAGTGGCCGTGGCGTGCCCCGCTGGTGTTACAACGCCAAGACCCACTACTACAATACTACAGAACATTTTAGACCATCCATTATATTTCATTCCACCAGTCCGACAGGCCAAATACGATATCTTTTACGGCAGAGAGGCGAGGTCGTCCCGTATGTGAATAGTACTGGCGTGCCCCTCTTAAGCCTTACGGCAAGACCTTCTACAATACTACAATACTATATAGTACAGGGCATTTTAGACCATCTGTATAATGTCACACCAGTCCGAAAGGCCAAACACGATATCTCTTACGGCAGAGAGGCCAGGTCGTCCGCCGTATGTGAATAGTGGCGTGCCCCTCTTAGCCTTACAACGGCAAGACCTACTACAATACTACACTACTACAGGGCATTTCAGACCATTCGTATAATGTCACACCAGTCGAAACGATCAACCACAATATCTTCTACGGCTGAAAGGCCAGGTCGTCCCGTACACGAGAAGTGGCATGCCCCTATACCCTTGTAGCGACAAGACCTACTACAATACTACACTACTACAGGGCATTTCAGACCATTCGTATAATGTATTACATCAGTAGAAACGGTCAACCTCAATATCTTTGACGGCGTGAAAGGCCAGGTCGCCCCGTACGTGAGCAGCGGTGTATCCCCGATACCCTTGTAGCGGTAAGACTTACTACAATACTACACTACTACAGGGCATTTCAGACCATTCGTATACTGTAATACATCAGTAGGAACGGTCAACCTCAATATCTTTTACGGCATGAAAGGCCAGGTCGTCCCGTACATCAGCAGTGGCGTGCCCCGCTACCCCTGTAGCGGCAAGACCTCCTACAATACTACAGGGCATTTTAGACCATATGTAAAGTGTAATACACCAGTAGGAACGGCCATGCACAACATCTTATACGCGATGATGCGCCTTTCACATGTACTGCGCGATCGGGC
>NC_049993.1:2235386-2236956 GCF_000003815.2 Branchiostoma floridae | reverse complement strand
CGGGCCCCGACAGGCCCCCGCATCCCTGGCTGCGCTTGCCGACAATTTCGTGACGTTATCGACGCGCATTTCGTGATGATGCAGCGTACAAATGGACGGCGCGATCGGGCACGGGCCCCGACAGGCCCCCGTATCCCTGGCTGCGCTTCCCAACAATTTCGTGACGTTATCGACGTGTACATCGTGATGATGTAGCGTTCACATGGACGGCGCGATCGGGCATGGACCACGACAGGCCCCCGCAAGCCTGGCTGCGCTTGCCGGCGATTTCGTGATGTCTTACATGAAACATCTGCCACACAATTGTGCATAGACATAGTGTGAAGTATCTAGAAGACAGTTGGACCTTTTGTATTCAACCTTTACGCCTTAAGTCATTTTGAATAATTGATATAAAAACGATACCATATACGTATGATCAGATAGAGATGCATTTTTATAAATAAGCACTGCCTTTCAATGCTACAGCCTTAGACACAATAAATAACAAACTGTTCTACGGTCTCAATAAGACTACCCATAATCATCCACATGCATCCGTTTTTTCACCGGTGAGGAACAATCGATAAAGTCTTTCTAGTATGACCCCTCATTCATGGCAGACATTTAAGCTGACCCTTACTCTTAACTTTTCATATCTATTTGATCTGTGTTTCGTCTTCCGAATATAGACCTCCTGAGCCACGGCTAGAACCTCAGAGTCACCGACCTCGATTGAAACTACAGCGTTTCTCTCCACGGTAGTCCCCTCTACGGAGATAACAACAACTGTGGAAACTACACCGGCTCAAAGCACGGTAAGAACAACACCGACACCAACAACTGTGAAAACTACACTTGCTCAAACTTCGACAGAAAGCACGCTGGTCCCTAGCACAGAAGAAACAACAAATATTCCATCAACAGTGCTAGAAACTACGCCATCACAATCCACCGTATTAACTACTCAGCCTACAACAACGGTGACAACTACAGCTTCTAAATCAACAGAAAGAACTACATCTCCTACAACCACTGAGTCAACTGCACGCGCTTTCACATCAACAGAAAATACTCTCACCCCTACCACAGAAGAAACTACAAGCTTTCCATCAACAGTGCTAGAAACTACAGAGTCCCAATCCACAGAAGTAACTACTCCGCCTACAACCGAAGTGACAACTACAGCTACAGAAAGAACTACAGCGGCTACAACCACTGTAAAGACTACACTCGCTCAAACATCAGAAGCAAGTACACTAACAGGAACTACAGAAGAATACACAGAGCCCTCAACAACGATACAACCGACACAGTCTTCGACTACAGAAGAAACCACAGAGATTCCATCAACAGTAATAGAAACTACCGAGGTCCGATCCACAGTAGTAACAACTCAGCCCACAACCACGGTGACAACTACAGCTTCTAAATCATCAGAAAGAACTACAGAAGCCGCAACCACTGTTAGAACTACACGTGCTAGAACATCGGAAGGAAGTACAGAAACTATAGCTACAGAAGAATATACACAGCCCACAACAACGGTAAAACCAACATCAGTCTACAACCACCGAGGAGCCCACAAAAA
>NC_049993.1:2220158-2221322 GCF_000003815.2 Branchiostoma floridae | reverse complement strand
ACTCTACTACTAAACTCGCCCGTGCTGGTCGTCTTATAATCTAGAGCCGGAACTACTCATCCTCTAACAACAGTAGACACTACGCAGTCTACGACCAGAGCAGAAACTACTCTTTCTCCAACAGTAGACACTACGCAGTCTACAGCCAGAGTTGACACTACTCATCCGCTAACAACGGCAGACACTACTCTGTTTTCAATCATATCACAAACTACTCATCCTCTAACAACAGTAGACACTACGCTGTCTACAGTCAGAGCAAAAACTACTCATCCTCTAACAACAGTAGACACTACGCAGTCTACAACCAGAGCAGGAACTACTCATCCTCTAACAACAGTAGGCACTACGCAGTCTACAACCAACCCAGAAACTACTCATCCCCTAACAACGATAGACACTACGCTGTCTACAACCAAAGCAGAAACTACTCATCCTCTAACAACGGTAGACACTACACAGTCTACATCCAGAACAGAAACTACACATCCTTTAACAACATTAGACACTACGCAGTCTACCACCAGAGCAGAAACTACTGGTCCTCTAACAACGGTAGACACTACACTGTCTACAACCAAAGCAGAAACTACTAATCCTCTAACAACGATAGACACTACGCTGTCTACAGCCAGTGCAGAAACTACTCATCCTCTAACAACAGTAGACACTACGCAGTCTACATCCAGAACAGAAACTACACATCCTCTAACAACATTAGACACTACGCAGTCTACCACCAGAGCAGAAACTACTGGTCCTCTAACAACGGTAGACACTACGTTGTCTACAACCAGAGCAAAAACTACTCATCCTCTAACAGCAGTAGACACTACGCAGTTTACCACCAGAGCAGAAACTACTCATCCTCTAACAACAGTAGACACTACGCAGTCTACAACCAGAACAGAAACTAGACATCCTCTAACAACATTAGACACTACGCAGTCTACCACCAGAGCAGAAACTACTGGTCCTCTAACAACGGTAGACACTACACTGTCTACAACCAGAGCAAAAACTACTCATCCTCTAACAGCAGTAGACACTACGCAGTTTATCACCAGAGCAAAAACTGCACTCCCTCTAACAACAGTAGACACTGCACTGTCTACAGCCAGAGCAGAAACTACTCATCTTCTAACAACAGTAGACACTACGCAG
>NC_049993.1:2217728-2220058 GCF_000003815.2 Branchiostoma floridae | reverse complement strand
ACTACCAGCCGCTATAACTATGTACACCTGCACAGGTTACATCGACAATGACTTCAACACTGAGACCATCCACAGTGAACACTACACTGGCTGTAACCACTGCTCACACTACGCATCTTCCCTCTACTGCGGAAACAACCATTCCTACATCCACGGTAAAAACTACAAAGCCACCAACCACAGTATCAACAACACAGCCCGTAACCACGGCAAAAACAACGCACTTGCCCTCTACTCTGGCAACAACACCGCTTCGCACTGTGAAACCAACACAGTCAACAACAACGGTGCACACTACACGGGCTTCTTCAACAGTTCAAACTACACAGGTTCATTCCACAATGGAAAGTACATCGCTGCCCTCTACAATACAAACCACGGTCGGAATTTCGACGACTAGAAGTACACAGCCTCGATCGACAGTGAAAACTACAGAGGCTCCATCTACATTGAAAACTACACATTCGCCATCTACAATGAAAACTACAGAAGTTACATCTACATTCGAAACTACACCACCTCAATCTACAGGGAAAACTACAGAGCATCCATCTACTTTGGAGACTACACATCCACCATCTACAGTGAAAACTACACAACCGCTATCCACAGTGAAACCCACACAGCCGCCATCAACATTGACAACTACAGAGGCTTCATCTACATTAGAAACTACACAAGCTCAATCTACAGTGAAAACTACAGAGGATTCATCTACATTGAAAACTACACAACTTCAATCTACAAAGAAAACTACAGAGGCTCCATCAACATTGGAAACTACACATTCGCCATCTACATTGAAAACTACACATTCGCCATCTACATTGAAAACTACACATCCAGCTTCTACATTGAAAACTACACAGTCACTATCGACATCGAAAACTACACAGCCACTATCTACGATGAAAACTACACAACCTCCATCTACAGTAAAGACCACACAGCTGCAATCAACCGTGAAAACTACAGAGCGTCTATCTACACTAAAATCTACACAGCCACAATCTACAATAAAAAATACACAGTTGCCTTCGACAATGAAAACAACACAGTCAACAGTTGCAACTACAAAACCTTTAACCACATTGAAAACAATTCAGCCAACGATAATAACGACACAGCCTCTATCTTCTGTGAGAACTACATTTGCAGTTGAAACTACACAACCTACATCTGTGATGACAACTACACTACCACCTACACCCACTATTGGAACAACACAATCTACCGTTGTAGCTACGTCACTGCATTCCACTTTCAAAACTACACAGGTGCCGTCCACGGTGAAGACTACACGTTTGCCCTCAATAACAACGCAACCTACGTCCACGGTAAGAACTACAGAGGTGGCATCAACAGTTGAAACAACACAACCCTTGACTACGGTAAAAAGCACACATTTGCCAACCACGGCGGAAACTACAGAGGCTGTTCAATCTACAGCGAAAACTACTGAGCGTTTATCTACACTAAAAACTACACAGCCTCCATCTACAATGAAAACTACAAAGTTAACAACTACACAACAGCCATATACAGTGAAAACAACACAACCTCAAACAACACAGCCTTCATCGACAGTAAAAACGACACAGGTTCCTTCGACGATGAAAACAACACAAGTACAGTCAACAGTTACAACCACGACTACAAAGGCTTTAACCACATTGAAAACAATTCAACCAACGATGTTAACAACACAGCCTCTGTCTACTGTGAGAACTACATCTGCAGTTGAAACTACACAACCTACATCTACGATGGAAACTACACCGGTGTCAACCACACTAACAACTACTCAGATTCCCTCTACGGTGGAAACTACACAATCTTTATCTACTTTAACAACGACACAGCCAACAACTACCGTCATAACTACACAACTACAATCGACAGCAAAAACTACAAATTTACCGTCATCAATTAAGAGTACGCCGTCTACAACAACAATTGAGACAACACAATCTACCGTTGTAAGTACGCCGCTGTATTCCACTTTCAAAACTACACAGGTGCCGTCCACGGTGAAGACTACACATTTGCCCTCGACGGTAAGAAGTACACAGCCTTCAACTATTTCAACAACAACACAACCTACATCCACTTTAAGAACTACAGAGCAGGCATCTACAGTTGAAACGACACAGCCCGTGACTACGGTAAAAAGCACACATTTGCCAACCACGGTGGAAACTACAGAGGCTGTTCAATCTACAGCGAAAACCACTGAGCGTTTATCTACACTAAAAACTACACAGCCTCCATCTACAATGAAAACTACAAAGTTTACATCTGCAGCAACAACTACACAACAGCCATATACA
>NC_049993.1:2215936-2217628 GCF_000003815.2 Branchiostoma floridae | reverse complement strand
TCTCATTGAACTACACAACCTACATCTGCGATGAAAACTACACTGGTGTCAAACACATTAACAACTACTCAGCCACCAACTGGCGTGATAACTAAAGAACCAACATCGACAGCAAAAACTACAAATGCACCGTCATCATTTACGAGTACAACGCCTAGAACCACTATTGAGACGACACAATCTACCGTTGTAAGTACGCCACTGTATTCTACTTTTAAAACTACACAGGTGCCGTCTACAGTGATGACTACACCCTCGACGATTAGGAGTACACAGCCTTCAACTATTTCAACAACAACGCAACCTACGTCCACGGTAAGAACTACAGAGGTGGCATCTACAGTTGAAACAACACGGCCCGTGACTACGGTAAAAAGCACACAGTTGCCAACCACATTGAAGACTACTCTGCTGTCATCTACAGAGAAAACAACACGGGCGCCGTCAACAGTTAAAACTACAGTTAAAACGTTTCAGCCCACAACACAGCCACCATCTACGGTGGAAACTACCCAGTCTCAATCTACGTTGAAAACTACACAGCGGAAATCTACGGAGAAAACTACACCGCATGCGTCAACGGAGACAACTATTCAGACTACGACTACACAGTCTCCATCTACGTTGAAAACAACACATCCTACAACAACGATAGAAACGACACAATCTTTATCCACGGCGAAAACTACACAGGCGCCATCTACGATTGTTTCTACGCAGTCTCCCTCTACAGTGGAAACTACGAAGTATTCATCTACTGCTAGGACCACACAATCTACAACCACATTGGACACAACACAATTTTTATCTTCGGTAAAAACATCAATTCCTCCGTCTACGGAGAAAACTACACAACCCGAATCTACCGTGAAAACAACGGAGTCTACTTCTACAGTCGAAACCACACAGCCTACGTCTACGATGAAAACTACGAAGCCTACATCTACGGAAAACACAACAGAGTCTTTATCTACGTTGAAAACTACACAGCTTGTGTCTACGGTGAGAACGACACCCTATTCATCGTCAGTCGAAACGACCCAGCTGTCGTCTACTGTCAAAACGACACAACCGCCATCTACCGTGAAAACTACACAGCCTAAATCTACGGTGAAAACTGCACAATCTACTTCTACGGTCAAAACCACACAGCCAACGTCTACGATTGTAACTACACAGCCTACCTCTACGCGGAAAACAACACAGCCTGTGTCTACGGTAAGAACGACACCTTTTCAATCGACGATCGAAACGACACAGCCGTCATCTACTGTAACATCTACACAGCCTAAATCTACTGTGAAAACGACACCGTCTTTAACTACGTTAAAAACCACACAGCCTGCGTCTACGGTGAGAACTACACACTCTCGATCGACGATTGAAACGACCCAGCTGTCATCTACAGTCAAAACGACACAACAACAATCTACAGTCAAAACAACGCAGTCTCTATCTACCTTAAAAACTACACAAGCTCCTTCAACGTTGAAAACTACACAGCCTACGTCTACGCTAGGAACTACACAGTCTACGTCTACATTGAAAACTACACAGCCTACGTCCACGATGAAAACTACAAAGCCTAAGTCTACGATAAAAACTACACAGTCTGCGTCTACGATAAAAACTACACGGTCTACGTCTACGATGAAAACTACCCAGCCTACGTCTACGATGAAAACAACTCAG
>NC_049993.1:2209588-2215680 GCF_000003815.2 Branchiostoma floridae | reverse complement strand
CACAGTTGCCATCTACTATCAAAACCACGCATCAAATCCCTGTTATAACAACCCTCTCAACGACTTCAAAGGACATAACAGTTATGACAACACTTCCAACAACAACCACCAGTACTCCACAACAAAACACATCAATAACAGTGCTGGCAACTACTACTCTCTCACCAACACCAACAACCAGGATGACTACTACAACACCACAGAGAACAACCATGAATACAACGGCGTCGCGAACAACACAAGTGACAACGGCGACGACAACGTCTGTACGAGCTTGTAATTCAGGGTGTGATGAGCTTGCCGAAGCCCTATCCAATGGGACATGCCTGTGCAAAAAGGGATTTTCAGGAGACGGTTTGACTTGTGAACTCGGTGAGTGGGAATTCCGTTATTCTTCATGCATACATTGTCTTGCATTTCGTACATCTTGAAGGTTACCATGACCTTACTGAGAAATATCTGCCTTACATTTACTTACAGGTAGTAACGGGAATTGCTCTTTTAGATCTGTATATAAAATACATTTAACTCTACCGTTCTGTCAAGTTCTAGCCAAATGAATCGTGTTGTAACATCTTTTGTTTTTCTGAGAAAGTCAATGCTGTTATGCTACGTCAAGTTCTAACGTCGATTTCTGGCCAGTAAACAACGATATATGGCGAACTCCCTAATATCTAAATGTTATTCTACTATATATTCTGCATCGCGTAGTGATACCAGCTATTTTGTTGAAAAATCAATGTGGCTAAGGAGAAAGTAGTGCAGGACATATTATGGTCTCAATAGAGCATATAACAGCTGCTTATTTCTGTTTGATTCTAGTTTCCAGTGGCTTTTCTCAAAGCATCATAATGACTGGGCTGTCGTACACGACTACTCTGGCTGACTGCACATCCGATGATTTCATTTCTACCAAGAAGCAGACAGAAACCACGGTAGGTGTTAACATAGACGTTTAACCGTTCAGTTTTGAATGAAATAGGCATTTTCTTTCTTTTCTTTGTTGAATTTATATAAATCTTTATAAAAGAACAGTATACTTTACGAATTACAGTGGATGAATAGAAATCGATTTCGTTGTAGAAAATGTGACTCTGATAGGAAGTTAGCTCAAAGGTCCCAATATAGGTTGTCTTATTTTTGTCTTCAATTTAATGCTAAATACATTACTGTTGTTGAGAGAATCGACAAGAATATCCACAATGATTAATAAAACCACAATATTGATATGATCGTATGGGATCTTCAAGTTCTTTCTATGTTTGAAACCGAGACGGGGGTCGATACCGACTGCCAAGCACCTTTGATCCTTTGCTGACGTCACACTTCCGTTCCGGATGTGTGACTTAGGTTTTGGGTCATTTCAACTTAAGAAGGATCAGAGGACTTCTCGAAAGCTTCTTGGTGAGTGCTTTATTTTCGGCACGCGGATATAAAGTCTTAAAATTGTAACATTTTTCTATGCTGTTGTTCGTTAGATCACCGAAATCTACTCTGAAAGTACCGTCGCTGAACACATCTACTCAGTCACCGTGACGTCATTCCGGATGGGAAGCCTCATCGCAGAAGCCGTCATCGTAACGGACGCAGCTGCAAACCTTACCTATGATGTTATGGAGCGAGCATTCATCGACTCTCTTGGGATTGACCTAGATGTCGACACAGCAGGTTTGCCTATAGCTATCACCAAATACATGTATTGGTTTAGGTTCCGCCAGTAGGTGCCGCCATTTTGTTTCCCGTGATGTTATGGAGCGTGCCTTCATCGACTCTCTTGGTATTGACCTTAATGTGGCCACAGCAGGTTGGCCTATCACTATACCCCAAACCACTTAAAAACATGAATTGGTTTAGGTTTCGTCAGTAGGCGCCGCCTTTTTGTTTCCCACATACAAAGGGGATGTTGCATAATGGGGTAAATGTCACCATTTTTACGATTTTTTTGGCGTAGAATGTTATTGGCGTGTTGTGCCGGTCTTGATGCAAATTGATCTACCTTTTAGCTACTTTTACCTTAGGTTTACTTGAGTCATTTCAACCCATTGGTGCTGTACATGAAAGTATTAATATTACATTTATTTTTGTGTTATCTTGTGGAGTATTTGTTTCATGCTCCTATCTTGTTGATGGAAAGAGTCATGAACGCTGTTCTTGACTGTTCTTGACATCTATTTTACTGTGTTTTTGAAACAAAGCACCAGATTGTGGGTTCTGTAAACGTTTGACTGTTGTTAATTGACAATACACATCATATGATAATCTGATTTATCGTTTTTTGTAGAGCTTTGCTACCGAGACTACTGTTTTAATGGCGGCGAATGTACAGTCGTCAACAGGTCGAGGACCTGCGTGTAAGTTGTTTTTGTTTATGAAGCAAACTTAAATAGGCAAATCAGACAAGATGCCATCTCGCTGAAATCAAAACAAAATTTTTAACGGTCGTTTTGGCTGAAGAGAATATAACCCTGATTGCTGTGTAATTGTTAGACAACTATGTAACGAAGTAAAGAGATAAATTTGACTTCATAATTTTTTTTTGAATAGCTTTCCTTTACTTTCCTTTTCAAGTTTGTACCAAAGCATGAATTTTTGCAGGACAATCTTTGGTTTCATTTTGTCCTTTTCAACGGCCTTTGAATTGTCTGAAATATAACACTAATTATGTCTGAAAAGAAAGTATAATCAATCAGAAAAAGTACGAGTCTAGGAGATGCCCAACGAGATTCGACATAAATGTGAAATTATCTAATGCAAAATGAACATTTCGATTTCTTTCTTTGAAAATTTACATCTTAGAATTGCATTATTGTATTTCGTCGCCAGGTGTCCTTCATCACACACGGGTGACAGATGCGAGACCCGTATCGTTGGTACGTCACAGTTTTTTTTGCTATTACCATCATGTTATTATTCATGTAACCGGGGAACCCATCTTAACAAACATGTTGTCTTACAATGATTGCATGGTTCATAGTATACAATGATAATCGTATTTTTTACTCAATATTCTTGTCATCTACTATTCTCTAGATAATGTGTATATAACTTGCCTTTGTCACGCATTATCGGGATTTCAATTACAACAAGAACTTTCTGAAGGAAGGAACGAGTAGCACGTTGCTATGCGACGAAATGGTAAACAAAGAGGATATGTTGCTTGCTGAGCAATGGATAATATTAGTGTTTTAGTTGTAGGTAGGTTATAGCGTCCCCCGCCTCTGTTGAACTTCTGTTTGAAGGCTTCCTACTGCGAAAAGATTCTGCAAAGTGAGATGAAAGCTAAATATTCACGTTCGAAAAATATTTGTCTTGCATTTGATGATATCATTTTTCATTGTTTGATGACAGATGGTGAGTTCGGTCCATGGAGCGAATGGAGCAACTGTCTGTCTACTTGTGGGGAAGGATCACGCATGCGCACACGAGAGTGTGACAGCCCGCCTCCTAGCGCGGGTGGACGATACTGCAGCGGACTATCGGTGGAATTCCAGCCCTGTGACCTCCCACCTTGTACAGACGGACGTATGTACTTATACTACTCATAATTGAGTTTTTTGTACAAAGAGCATGCAAAACAGGTGCAAGATTGTCAATCAAACTTTTAAGATATTCAATATTATGGCGATTTATGAGGTTGGTTTCTCAAATTCGTGATTAATATTCTGTTTTTCACGAAAAGACTTCCCCAACCGAAATGAGGTACCCATTTTAAATCTAGGTGGAGTAAGGAAAGATGTGTAAAGTGCCTTTTCAAAGAAAGTTGTGTAAATTGCCTTTCCAACGAACACAACATCGACAACATGACAGGGTCCGAATCTAAGACTTTTAGATTCAATGACAAATGCCAAGTAGAGTTATCTAACACGACATTCTCAATCTATGCTTCCGGAATTTAGCGTAAAACGCAATATGCAACCACACTCAAATAGCTATACTATTTCCGTGGAGAATTGAATGCGACTACTTAAGGTTTTCCCTACGTGTTATTCCAACAGACATCGACTGGTGCGACCCAGCAGAAGACCGGTGCGGACAGTCGTCGGGGGCCGGATACTGCTTTCTAGACTTTCCCGACTACGACTGCTACTGTAACCATGGCTACGAGATAATCCTCAATAACAATGACACAGAGTTCGTCAGATGTCAGGGTACGGCATTTTTTCTTCTTCCAGCTATGCGTTGATTGTAATTGTTAACTTTAAACTTTATAAATATTAAAAACAGTTATGGTTGGTTGATCACGAAAATGATTTTATCAGGCTGTCAGATCACAGGACATAGGACGTTTCTTTTACATTAACAGTTATTCTCACCTGCTGACGTTTCGCTGTCTGTCAGACATCTTCCTCGGAGCTTCCTCGGAGTTCTATTTCTCGCCGCTATATGCAGCCAATGTAGGTGGCGCTTCTGTGGCGAGAACAGTATCCCAAACGTGGCTGAGTTTGTACCCCCCTTTCGTCTAAGTTTAGGTTGATGTGATTCCACAGATAATATACTGAGTATTATGTTTAGCTTGACATAGACAAACAATATAACATCGTTATAACATCGTCATTCAAAAACCTTTTGAACTATTTGTTTCTCCAGACATAGATGAATGCGCAACAGGGATGAATGATTGTCATCCTACCTTGGCAACGTGTACCAACAGCATAGGGAACTTCACTTGCCAGTGTATAGAAGGGTACCAAGGAGACGGCGTTATATGTGAAGGTTGGTACTCAAGCATTTATAATTACATTCCTCAGATATTCAGGGAGATGAGGTTTCCAGGAGAGACGTCATTTCAAAACTTTTACTTGCTTTCTTTTCATTTGTCGCATTACAACTTGCCATCAAAAGGCATTTTTATTTTTATCTTGCATTCCTTTTTTCTCATTGAAAAGTATTTTATTTGAGTGCCTTTTTATCCATTTCTTTTGAAAGATATTGACGAATGTCGGGAACTGGCAGACACCAACTGTGATGCGCATGCGTCCTGTGAGAATCAAGATGGCGGCTACACCTGCAGCTGTAACCTCGGATACAGCAGTACGTCTGCGCAGGGGACAGGCTTCGTGGGAGAGTGCAAAGGTCAGATATCACACAAGAATATTATTAGGATGGTATTAATATAATAATATAAGACATTGGAGTTTTCTTTTACGCAAACAATTATCATCACCTGCTGACATTTGATGCCAATCAGAATTTTCCTCCTAGCTTCTAACTGGAGCTCTGCTTCTCGCCACTATATGTAGCTGATGTAGGTGGCACTTTTGCGGCAAAAACACAATTCCAAACGTGGCTAAGTTTGTATGCCCCCTTGTCTCGTCACCATGAAATGGCTAATTGCAATTACATGTAATTAGAAATATGAATTTGAAGCTAGCTTGCGTCAAGCTTGCGTCACGGAGGGGTTCGAAAGATACTCAACAAATTTCAGACATAATGAACAAATTTTCTTACTTTTTGTGTATTTTGTCGCCTTCTAAGTCATACTTTTACGTATTATGCAATATTTAGATTATAAAACACCGGAGAAAATAACAAAACAGTAACGCAGTGAACGAACCCCGCAGTGACTCAAGCTTGACGCAAGTGCATCAAGGAACAATACGAAAATTTCTAAATATTCTCTCACACTTTATAACTACAGAGGACCGTCTGTTCCCTTTCGGCGAGGCCGTGAACGATACTTTGTTAATCATCCGGAAAGAAGACTCGGGCGAGTCCATCTCTCCTCCCGTCAACATTCCGTACGGACTTCCGGTTCCGGGCGGACTGTGCAATGATATATGCGTAAGACCATTTCTCAATCATTCTGTATAAAATTTTGTTATTAATTGATAATATAACTTTTTTTCCCATAGGCATCGTTTCAGTCGTCTCTTTTGTCTTCGTTAGTTATTTCAAAGAACATGTCTTTATTAATGTTAAGCTGTCTAAATACGTTTTATCATGGTTAACACTTAATACGTAAATGTATATTTTCTTCTTTTAAAGATTGTGTCATGCGTTTAGTTCTGTCTAAAATGGTGGCTGATTTTGCAAATGTTTATACATGCATATATATATATATATATATACATATTATTTTGTTAAGAATATTA